>NC_051065.1:95680768-95980768 GCF_004664715.2 Peromyscus leucopus
CTAACCATTTGCCTGCAAACCTCATGATGTCATTGTTTTTCTCTGCTGAGTAGTACTTCATTGTGTATATGTACCACATTTTCTTTATCCATTCTTCAGTTGAGGGGCATCTAGGTTGTTTCCAGGTTCTGGTGTTACAAATAATGCTTCTATGAACATAGTTGAGCATGTGTCCTTGTGGTATGCTTTAGGACTCCAATCGACAAGAGAAAGGAGAGATTCTATGAGCAAGAGATATCTAGACCATGACTGGAAAAAGTACAGAGACAACTAACCAAACTAGTAGAAACACATCGACTGGGGACCAATCAACGTGAGGTCCCATGGTACTGGACTAGGCCCTCTGGATAAGTGAGACAGTTGTTTAGCTTGAACTGTTAAGGGGCCCCCCAGGCAGTGGGATTGGGACCTGTCCCTAGTGCATGAGCCGGCTTTTTAGAACTTAGTGCCTATGGTGAGGTACTTTGCACAGCCTTGGTGCAGGAAGGAGGGGTTTGGACCTGCCTCAACTGAATGTACCAGGCTGTACTGACTCCCCATGGGATACCTTGTCTTGGAAGAGGTAGAAATGGAAGGTGGGTTGGGGGTGAAGGCTGGAGAGTGGGAGGAGGGAGGACAGGGCAATAAATAGAAAAATTCTTAATTAGAAAAAAGGAAAAAAATAAACAATGAATCAATTAGAACAAATCCATCCAGAAATACAAAACTTTGTAGGCATGGTGATAGAGGAAGATGTATCATTACTCTGCTAGGAAACTGAGAACCTGGTTTTCATATGTAATTTTTCATGTCTGTTATCATCATAAATAATAAAAATAAATTACATGTTGCTTTCCCACACATATCTCATTGCATTCCATTTATGTCTTTGAGTAAGTTTAGTAGACTATACATTCCTTTGAAATCACAAGTGGATTTATAATATAATTGTCAGATGAATTATATTTTCATACTGTATCTTCTACAGAGAATGTTTATATTCTAGATATGTCAGAAAACAAACCAAAATAATTTTTCTTTGTTTTTTACATTGACCTGCTCCTTGACTCTAAGCAATCAATAAGTCATCATCCCCAGGGTAGTGATGGTTATTTCTCCCTGTATAGGAGTATGAACTCATTCACTGTGTCATATGAGTGTGACGCTACTTGCCATTATTAGATAACTAACATTAACGCAGCTCCTGCTCACATCTAGAATTTTATGAGGTTTTTCTCCTAGAAAACTTAAAGGTTTATTAGCATAAACATCAAACTGTATACATAATCATTGCTTTTCTTTCTAGATCATTCCCTTCTCTGGCATTTTAAGAAAGCCAATCAGAAATGTTTAAATGATATCAATTATATATAAGTGTCTAACATTCTCACCTCACTTCATTTGCCAAAACTTCTTTTGAAATAAATTCTTCATTTCCTAGTAAAATTATCTGGATACTTTCAGAAAGAATAGAATCAAGTATTTTTTGCTTAATTTTTAGACTCTAAGTGCAAAAATCAAATGTGAAGCTAACATTATATAGAGGAAAGAAAGAAGATGTCTTTCTCTATTCTTTGCAAGATTCCCTCCAATATAAGTAACCAGCATAGATTTTTCTATTTTAATTTGATGAATGCTTAATGTGATTCGAGATTAGTTTCTTGTTGTAATGTAATAATTTCACAAAATTTATTGAGGCATGTATTGGATCAAGTGTTCATATTGTTAATTTTTTAGATCCCTTTAATGGAGTCCCATTTCATTTTTATTCTAAAATATCATCTAGTTTGACCTCAGATCCTCTTGCTCTTGCCCTGATTCACTTACCCTTCTCCAACACACCTAGGCTTCTTGTTATCCTATCTTTTGGGTCTTTTTCTGAATGCTAACTCACAGATTTGCCTTTCTTGAGTCTTCTTACATCATACACAGATATATTCAAATTAGAACCTGAATTTAATTCTTAGTTAACTTTCCTGTTTTAGTTTTCCCCAAATGCACAATACTGTCTGGAATAACATGCTATGCAAATATGCATATATGTTGTTTAGTCACTATGAGCAAAAATTCCCATCTCTTTTTTCTTGTTCGCTTTTCACCTGTGTTAGTTCAAAACTAAAAAGTGTAAAGCAAGGGTCAGAGTCTCAGAAGCAACAAACATAAAAAAGTGCAAACATATATATGTATGTATGTATGTACACATTATATGAAGCAGGAAAAAATAGAGAAAGTGAAATAAATAAAAGGCAAACTAAGCCAAGAAATGTCATTTTAAACTACCAGTAATTTGTACAACAGGAAAAACAGATAACAGGTGTCATTATTTGCCAGAATATATACATAAATGTTGACCTGATAGATGTAAATAGGCTCACCATAACTGTGTGTAAGTTTCTCCTCTCACAAAGTAAAAGCATAACAATGTGACATACCAATTAGAAATGGATCAAGCACTCGTGAAAAAGTTGAGAAAGAGAATTTCAAAAAAAATGCATATCTTAGTCTTTTATCCTGTTGCTGTGATAAGAAATTAAAGGAGACAGAGTTTATTTTGGCTTAAGGCTATACCAAACAATGAATAGAAGTCAAGGGAGCATGACCTAGAAGCACACACAAACATTCCTCCACACTCAGGAAGAGACTATTGAATGCCATATGCAACCCACTTCCTCCTTTTTCTACAGTTCAGAATCCCAAACTAGGGTGTGGGGCAAGGCAGAGTGGAAAGGTGTCCCCATCTCATTTAACCCAAATAAGATAATTCCCTACAGAAATATCACAAGGCTAACCTTACTAAGATAATCCCTCACAATGTGGGCTAAATTCTTGTCTCCAAGGTGATTATAGGTCTCATAAAATTGACAACACGACTATAACAATATAATTAATTTGTTTTAAAACATCTTAAGAGCATAAAATTGGTATTTACTTACAATGACTGTAGTTAAGAAAATAGTTTACCTTTAGCACACAGTCATATATAATCAAATCTGTTGTTATTTAAGCTATTGTTATGAAATTTTATCTTTTATATCTTTCTCAAAAGTTTTTTATTGGTACAAAGAAAAATAAATATTTTTATCCTTTTGTTATGTTTTAGAAGTTCCAGTTAGATCTAACAGTATTCTGTGGGTATCTATATGTCTTCCAAGTACAGTATTATTACATCTACAAATAGGAATGACTTAACTCCTGATAACATCTACTGATGATGCCTCCAACTGCATTTTCAATTTGACTGAATAACTTGTCCATCACATCCAGCCCTTCTGCTTCTTTTTCATATTCAGCTTTCTTGCTCAAACAGTCAAGGTGTTTTGGAATTTCTCATCCACATAGCTGATTCTTTTGGTCATGTATCAATCTTCTTATCTATGTTCCGACGCGATTTCCTTGCTTCATCATGGATATGATTGAGTTATCTGTGTGGGCACTAAACAGTTTTTAAAGTAGCATTGTGTAGTATTTTTCTTTTCTGGCAATTCCACTATCTCATTGTTTTCTTTTAATCATAAGCTTAGAGGAGTGTCACACTGGAATGCCTAAGCAGTGCTATCTTTCAAGAGCTTAACACAGTGAGTTTCCAAGTGTTTACCTGTAAAATATTCGTAGAAATAGTCATAAAAATAGATTTCTGTTTTTATTTCTATTTGCAAATCTCAATATGTCAGAAAAATTTTGGTTTGTTTTTTTTTCTATTTATTTGTTGCGCAGTTGATAGGTTTTGCAGGCAAGGCCTATGTTCTTTGAGCTAGCCTTAAATTTGGTCACCATAAAATTGTAATCCCCTTGCCTCAGATTTATGCTGCACTGTATTCTCATCCATAACAGTATATGCTTCCTATATTCAAGTGATATATCCAAGTATCTAGTGCTAGTCATTTTACTTCAAACCCATATAGTTAATCTTTATATACCTGTATTTTGCAATCTATATAACTTTATTAAAATATGTAACATTTTGTTCTTGAATTATGGCAATGAGGACACCAACAAATGATTTACAAAGTACATACATACATAAATACATACATGTATGTGAGTGTTTGTGTATGATATGTGCAATAAGCCTGATGCTGGGTTCATTTTTAAAAGTCTGTCATTTCTTACCAATGTGAATTCATAAAATGTAATTATTATTGGTTACTTATTTATTACAAGACATTAATTGGTTGTAACATTGGACTTTAATCTAAGTTTCCAAAGGTAAAATCAGATGCAGCGATAAAATCATAGTGACTTCAGATCAAATCCTAATGAGGGCTCTATAAGGAGGATATTTAAATAAACACCTATAGCTATTATTTTCTCCTAAATTAATTCACTGAAGTATTACAGAAAAATAGCCTCATGACAGAAACCATTTCCCAACTATCACCAAGAAGGATAATAAAAATTATTGAAAATAAGAATTTCAGTGAAAACATGTCATTTCAAAATGTAGACATTAAAAGTGATAAAAAATGCTTCTTATTACTTAATAAGTGTTTTCAGTTTCATAATTTAATCTCTCTCATGCATTGCAACAAAAGTTAATGTGTTATATTATTTTACCATGAAAATTATTTCTGTTCATTGTGTCTGTAAAATTCAATAGTAGCTTATCAACAACTACCTTCTTCTTTCAGGAGAATGCACCTCTGTGATTCTTCAGTGCAATTATTGTGGTTCATAAAAACAATGTTATTATGTTGGCTTAGAATAATATGCTTTTTACATAAAAATAACTTACAGTTATTCTCTCCTCTACTGGTAATTATGACCCAAGTCCATTGCAGTAATAAACTTGGGCTGAGCATTTGATGGACCACTTTATTTTATTCCAACTACTCTTTTTCTATTAGCACTATTTATTATGTCTCCATAAACATGATACACAGCCACAGTGGAGCATAAGACACAACACATCTAACACTTGCTCAAATTCTGGCTTTTACTTTTGAGGCAAAAAAAAAAAAAAAAACCCAAGTACCAGGTGCTACATAATCTTGTAGAAAAATTAGTTTGTAAACATATATTTTTGAACAAACCAGCATTCCTCGTATGATGCAGCCTAGCCACATATGACAGTCTCTCTTGTAAACTTTCTACTAAGAGATAAAAATAAAAGGACTGAGGCCAGATCCAAAGGAATTATACTTATTGTCTCCAGTTACGGCCACTATATAACCTGAGAATTAGTCTACAAGTATTTCCTGTCCTAGGTTACTGTGGAAAGTACAAAAATTGTACTTTATATTTTAATTATCCATCCCATATGTGCCCTCTTCTGTTCATTTCAAGAATTATTATTTTGTTTTTTCATGATTAAATATAATTAACTCATGATACTAGAAAATGTGTTAATTTAACTACTGAGACAAGAATTTTCTAGAAAATGAGAAATAAACATGTAAAACATTGTGTGGTTATCTTGTTATCATGGCCTCCAATAGTAATCATAATAAATTTCTTAAGTGATTAAAAATAAAACTACCCCCAAACTCTAACCAATTAGACTGTTTTAATGCCCATAGGCTACTCACCCATATGTGGCAATTAACTAGAAAACACTTTTCTAGCCATTGTAACTCAAATATCCAAACCTATTAAGCTTAATTTGATCTAAGATTATTTTCTTATCCTGTTTCTAATAAAACTTGATGACCAAATATTTTAAAATATTTATTTTATCTGGGGCTGGAGAGATAGCTCAGTGGTTCAAACCTGAGTTTGTTGCTCACAATCCACTTGGGGTAAGTCACATCATCTGTAACTCCAACTCCCAGAGAGCTGATATCTTATTTTTACACATACATGGGTACCTATATTTACACATATACTGGACAGAAAGACAGACAGACAGAACACACACACACACACACACACACACACACACATACACACACTCATACAGTGTGTGTGTATGTGCATAAAAATTAAAAGTAAACATTTAAAACTATATTTTCTTTCACTTTTGTAAAGATAAAATTCACTTCTCTATCCTATTTCTGGCTTGGAGGTAGGCATATGGAGCCTGTTATGTTTTCTAGAGGGGTCTTCTGCACTCTTCTTTTGCCAAGAGTTATGGCCTTACTTAGATAAACACATACAAGAGTAAGGGACTCAAAATTACTTAATTGTGTCTGATGACCTATGGACTGTGCTTTGATGTTCACATGAGTCTGTTAACTTTAATTCATCCTGACCCTCAGTTCACTGAAGAATTTCCGTCCTTAGATTAAGTCTTCCATTCTGGGACAACTACATAGTTATAACAATTCCTCAGGAACCTGTTTTCATGTATTTGAAAGAACTTTTGATTCTTAAATAACTACTAAATAATGAGTTTGTAGAATTCACAAATTATTGCCAAATTTTTAATCATTTGTTATCAATATCATTTTTATTCCAAATTGAGATATAAAATTCTTTTTAAACTTCTTACATAAAGGAACATGTTTTAGAAATAAATAAAGTGGAAATTAATCATAATTTTATGAAATAAATGCATCACATTTCATGATGATAACACGATTATTAAAGAATAAAGTTACATATGTAAATGTGTAGAGAAGTGTTCATGGTACAATGACATACAATATCTTCTACCTTTTTTAAATATCATCTCATTTCCATCTTTAAATACAAAAAGTGATTGAATGATCTTTCAAATAATGTAGAAAAATTATAGACCACATATAAATATGGAGATTAAGGGTGTGTAACAAATGGATAGAAATAACAAACTGATCAGTCTAAACTTAGTGACAAACAGAAGGTTTAGATTCAGTGTTTTCAATACAGATATATACTTTTTGAATTACAGTAAGTGTCAGCATACCCAGGATGTGGATGTGAATTTTCTTAACTCCTTTAAGGACTAGTGTCTATCCTGTGCTCTATCTATCCATATCTGAACCATATGAGGTCCAGTTTACTGACAATCCATGTCTAATAATTACAAATACTACCTAATTTTGTGGCTTTTACATTGCCTTGTCTTTTCTCCTGGCTTATGGTCATTACATTTTTTGATCCAGCATTCATGGCATTTTCTATATTGATGTATGGGATGTTTGGGGTCTACCCACAATTTATTCAACATGACAGCCCATCGTTGGTAGTTCAAGTCTCTATGAAAAGCATAGTGCTTAAGTGGGAGGCTATGAGGACAAGAGGAGGGCATGATTATGAAGCCAGTTAGTCTAAGCAGCAATTATAGCCTTTGAAGTCCTGGGCCTGCATAAGATTCAAGATGAAGGAATCACAGCTCCTCGTATTTTCTCTACTCCTAGGCTGTAGCTTGTCAGGCACACTGACCAAGCATGATGTTCCTTGTCAAGTCCATGTGTTCCATTATATTTCTCTTAGGTCTGTAAGACAGATTTATGGCTGCTTCACATGTCTCTCACCTTCTCAGAATTTGATAATAAATCAAGATCTGAATTCACATTGAGGGTCAAGCTAGCATGTGTGCTTCACTATGCTCTGGTCCTTTAATCTTGTCCCTCAGGCACACCAATTTTAATTGACCTGGATTCCAATTTTCTTCTCCCTAAACCTTGGAGTACATTCATCATGTATCTGTTGTAGCCTCTATATATCTGTTTCCTGGTAGTGTGCAAAGTTTACAACAAGAATAAAAATAACCTGAGAAGAAAAACAATAGGGAAAAACTGTTCTTCAGGATCCCCTCAAGTCCTGGATATATTGACCACTATTTAATGTCTTTAGAGAGTAGAGTTTTTATTTGACTATCATCTAGTTTTACAATTGATTTCAAGACTAAAGTTGGTCAAATACCAGGAAAACCATCATATTGATTAGATAATTATTCTTCTTTGAGTTTTATCTCATCATTTTCTTTTTTTTTCTTTTATTTTACAATACTATTCATTTCTACATAACAGCCACAGATTCCCTTGTTCTCCCCCTGCCTGCCACCCTTCCCTTCCCCCCAGCCCACTCCCCATTCCCACCTCCTCCAGGGCAAAGCCTCCCCCGAGGACTGAGATCGACCTGGTAGACTCAGTCCAGGCAGTTCCAGTCCCCTCCTCCCAGATTGAGCCAAGCGTCCCTGCATAAGCCCCAGGTTTCAAACAGCTAACCTCATTATTTTCAAGTACTAAAAATGTCATACATTATAATCTTACCCATTACTTCAGTATTTACATATCTTATGTTCTGATTGGTAATATGTTGCCTAGAACCTGAAGTTTTAACCAAATATCATTTTTAATGACTTCACAGTATTCCATGTGCAAAGAATTGTTTTGTATTTTTAGTACTTTTATTGAGTTTCTGTTAGGGAAATTAATAGAATATTTCTATTTGATACATCTGTTTTAAGACTTTCTTTACTATCTTATACACGATGTCTGTCAACAATTCCAGTGACATGTGCAATACTATATATTGACACATGCCTGCACCTATTACAGATGATGATATTCTTGAAGGCATGCTCAAAGACTGGTGATTCTAACACCTGAGGAAGGAATACTGGCCATTAATTAGAGTGAATGGAACATTGAAATGAATGCTGCATATAAACTATAATGTCTTTTCTTCATGACGAAGTAAAAACTTAGCTACTTTTTTTTTCTTCAGAGTGAATGCTGAAAGATCAGAGAAACAGAAAAAGCCACAGCTAATCTTACCTCACCAATTCCTCAGCTGATCTTGTTTCTGCAAACTGGAAGCTTCTGTGTCCTCATTTGAATGGATCTCAGCTGAACTGCTACTACTTCCTTGTCCTCATGCCTTATTTACCTTTTTCCTTCCTCCATCACTTCCTGGGAATAAAGGCATGTGTCACCATGCCTGGCTGTTTCCAGTGTGGCTTTAAACTCACAGAGATCCACACTGGTCTCTGCCTCCTGAATGCTAGGATTAAAGGTGTGTGCTACCACTGCCTAACCTCTATGTTTAATATAGTGTCTGTTCTGTTCTCTGACCCCCAGATATGTTTATTGGAGTGCACAATATATCAACCACATATTTCTCCATTTATATCGCTAATATAAATCTATCTTTAAAAGTTCATTTAGTATCTTACCATCTTACCAACATCAAGAAGAGGGAGGGCAAAATACCCGTAACTTTATGGAAATTTATAACTTTATGAAATCTAATAATTTCAAGAAGTGGATGAGAATACTGTGTCATGACCTATACCTCCTGTGCTATGTACATCTACTAATAAGGAGGCATGTACCATAGACACTGATCTGAATGTCTGAATGTACTTAATAAGATACTTTAAAACACTCTTTCAAAAGTGTATGTTGGGTCTCTGCTTATTCTGAAAATGCTAAAAAAAAATGGTAAAGGGGATAGAATGCTAAAGTAAGACTTAATTTGTGAGCATTTCACTCAACACTGCCATTTGGCAGTGTGAAGAGGTTCTCACTCTTCCATGCTCTCACTTTTTTCTACATAGATTTTCATTGTGGGTCCAAAGTTATTGAATATTTTGTTTATATATGTAGGTGTCTGTGTATGTGGCTCTCTCTCTCTCTCTCTCTCTCTCTCTCTCTCATGCATGTGTCAAGCTGTGAGTTGAAATTAGTGATTTATGCCAGTGATATATGTGCATGGGGCAGAGGGGCATTTCGTAGGTCCTGTTTTATCAGTCTACATCTTAGTCCATTGAGGAAAGGTTACTCATGGAACTAGATGGAATTAGGCCAGCAGTCAACAATATTCTGAGAGCCTCCCTTCTTTGTCCACCCATGCCTTTGGGTTATAGAAGCAACTATTTACGTCTGGAATTTTACAGTACAGGTCTACTGAAAATGGTTCTGATGTTCTTTCTTCCCTTAGAAGAAAGTTAATTTGTGCATCTGATGTGTCATGGGAAATTGTTCCATTTTTGTAAAATTAAGAACTTAAAAATCTTATTACCTGTCAACATGATATCAGTAATGAACAATAATAAGAATTTTTAATGAATAGAACATTATACAGGGGAATGCCAGTTTCTATTTAAGAACATAGGAATATTCTTAAATGTCAACTTGAAGATGAATTTATGCTTTGAGACATAATTTTCTAAAAAGTTTTTAACTGTTGCTTTCCTTGAATGTACCACATTAAGTAATACAGTATGTCATGTTGATATATTCTCATAATCAACAGTCATATGGCTAAGTCCAAAGTATTATGAAGTTTGAGGCCATCCTATAAAATATAGTGTATTCAAAGGCAATCTAGGCTAAATAACAAAATCCTGGTAAAAGAGCTAGGTAGATCTCTGTGTGTTCAAGGATACAGCCAGCATTGGAGACATATGCCTTTAAGACCTGGAGGGTGGTACTTACAAGCAGTCATGTGTTTGGGTTTACAACCAATGAGAAGGCAGAACAGAGAGACTATTTAAAGACAGACACACAGGAAGTAGCTCTCTTTCAGGGAAGCTAGGAACACTGCAGGGGGTAAGACTTTAGCTCTGAGCTCTGACCTCTTGGCTTTCTATTTTACATTGGTTCTGTGTTTCTTATTTTAATAAGACGGTTGGTTACATCTACACAGAAGTACAATTTAATTTTAATATTTGTTTTAAAGCCTTTATGTGTGAGTAGATGCAAAAGTTAACCAAATATAAATAACTCAGATAAAATGATAGGACAATGGAAAAATTCTGCATTATATATTGAATACTTTGCTATAACAAAATTAATGAAATGATTGATATTGATGGAAAAAATTAACATTATTTGCAGGTTTTTTCTACTATATTATTGTGCAGAAATATTTCCTTCTCCTCTTCTGGCACACAGAAAAAATGTAAGACTAAACCTTTCAAGTTGAGTATGGTAGCAAATATATGAAAATTCAGTACTTGTGAGTGACAAGAAGATGAAGAGTTCAGGGCCAACCTTGCATACTTAAAACCTTGTATTAAAAATACACAAGAAGAAGAAGAAAAGAAGAGGGGGAGAAGGAGGAAAAGAAGACTTTTCATAGCTGTATGAACTACACATTCAACTTGGAACCTGATTAGAATTTTTAGGAAACTTTAAATAATGCCTTATTTGTAAAAATACAACTTTTGTCAAAAATTATAGTATATTTATTACTTTCACTCCAGAAAGTACAACTATTGGGACAAGAGGTAGAGTTTAGGTGGTAAAGAACTTATATAATATATACAAAGCCCTAGGTTTGATCACCAGCACTGGATGTAAAGAGGTATTGTAGTGAATTCTTGCAATCTCAGTAGTTCAACTTTATTCTTGTTGAAATAGATAGAGATAAGCACAGGTTAGTAAAATACATTTAAAACTCTGTCTCAAAAGCAATCAAATATACACACATGCACACACACACACACACTCCCACTCCCACAAAGATCTGTCTTGGATTCAATGCTAAAGGTTGACAAACTTTATAGAAGCTTTGTTTTACAGACATATTAATATTATTACTGCTGTACCCAAAAATTAAAGAGAAGAGCACTACTAAACTCATTCTAAAAGTTTGAGTTTTTCTTTGACACCATAATCTAACAATGATACAACAAAAATTTAAAAAAAAAGAAAACTTTTTGCAATGGACATAGATAGAAACATTCTTAATAAATTTTCTCCCTTCTTCACATCATCTCAAAAGCAAGTTAGAAGATCATGTACCATGCTCGCCAGTTTCATCCTAGAGATAAAATTTGAATTTTAGTCACATCACTATTATGAAAGAACACATGAAAGACTAAAGGATGAATATCACATGATCCTCTCAACAGATATAGATAATACCTTCAACAATGCTCAATATCCTTTTCAAATATGAACTCTGAATGAAGTAAGAATAAAAGGAACACGTATCAATATAATAAAAGCTACATAACACAAACACAGAGCCTGCTGATATTATCTACATGGTGGATACCAATGAATACATTTTATCCAAAATTAAGAATGAGATATGGGTGTCCACTCTTGCTATTTGTAGTCAGTGTAGTTCTTAGATAGAACAAGGAGAAAGACAAATAAATAAAAGGGACACAAATGGTAAACATCAACTCTCAGATATTTTTAAAGGTGGACTTGGCTCTATACTAAGAGTCCAATGATTCTTCCATAACAACCTTAGGATTTTTGAACAGTTAACAAAATAGCAAGATATGATATCAACATATAGAGGCCAAAAGCCTTTCTATTAACAATAGTAAACTTTGTAAGTAAGAAAGAAAAATTTGCTAGTAACTGTAACTTCAGAATTCACCTAGAAATAAAACTAAGCAAGGAAATTTAACCAAAGAAACATTTAAGACACGAAGAAGACATTAGAAGATGGAAAGTTCTCCCATGCTCTTGCTTTAGTAAAATCAATATTAAAGATATGGCTACAGAGCATACTGGAAAGATTGCTCAGTGGTTAAGAGCACTTACTGTTCTCAAGAGAACATGGTTTTGATCTATAGCCCTCACATGGTAGCTCAGAATAATCTATAATAACTACATTCCAGTTCCATGAAGATCTGATGCACTCTTCTGCCCTCCTCAAGCACCAGACATGTATGTGGTGCACAACTAGAAATTCTGGAAAAACACTAATATACAAAAAATTGAAATAAAAGATTTTAAAAAAATACTGCTATATTACCAAAGGTTACCTATAGACTTAATGTATTCTATTAAAGTTTCATTTAAATTATTCACATAAACAGGAAAACAAACAGTCTTAAAATTAATATCAAAGCATTAAAGACCTCAACCATCCAAAGCAATCCAAGGTGAAAAATCAATACGGGGGGACCATAGTACTTAATCTGAAATTATACTACAGAACCAGGATTTTAAAAAGCAGCATGACACTACACAAAAATAGACATGTAGGTCAACACATTAAAATAAAGCAAGCAAAATGAATCCACACATAGATTATATGCATTAAAGATAGCCCTAGAGGCACCCAAATGTGCTGTTGCCTCATTAAGGATATAAACCAAAGGATTTACATTGTTAATAACTTTAACAAGAGGGAGCCCAAATCTGTGTTCTTAACTTGTCTCCCTGTGTCTTATATCTGTCTGTAACTTACGGATTCTGGACTGTCTATTATCTGTCTGTCATATGAGTCTGAATATGTGAATATGTGCCTCTCTGAACACTGTCTTGTGAATCTGTGCCTAACGAAGTTGTTTTTGTTCTGTGTTTATTGAATATCACACAAAAGCATCACAACAGGAAGGAATGAGGGATACTATTAGAAATCTTTAACTAAATTTTATAAGGAATGAAATTTTACTGACACAAGCTGATGAAGATAACAAAAAATAATTTCAAGCACTATCCATGCTTAGCTTGCAAAATTCACAGTGGATATTTATTTTATAAGCTTGCTTTCTTCCTGTGTTCTGCTGTCATCAAATTATTATTATTATAGCAAATACACACACACACACACACACACACACACACACACATGCACACGCACATGCACACACACAGACACACACACACACACACACACTGCTCTCTGGATCAGAATAATGGAAGAATATACATCTTAAGATTAAACTATGAATTAGCTTGGGTTATAAATGTTGATTATATTGGGAATCAAAAAAAGTAAGTTTTTTTTTTTTGTTACACTGTTCATCTGATGATAGGCTAAACAAACAGGATGAATACATAATAGGGTATCAGTTTTAAATCTTAAGGGATCTAAAAGTGTATTTTTAACTTCACTGTGAGGTCCAGCAATGATTCCATTCTCTTAAATTCTAAAAGATATTTTCATAATAAGAAATTGAAAAAAAAAATCCAACACCTATAGCTGCCTAATTTTTGGCAATTGTGACAAAAATCACATTGAGAAAAAGGTAGCCTTCTCAATAAATGATACACAAAAATTCAATATATACTTGCAAGAAAAATGAAACAGGTACATATCTTTCACCTTGCACAAAATTAAATTTAAAATGAATCCAAAGTACTGAATATAAGACTGAAACTTTGAAACCACTGTAGGAAAATCCTTTAGGATATAGGTATGGAAAATGACTTTCTGACAAAGACTCCAATAGCACCAGAATAATCTTAAGAATTGGCAAATATGATTATATCAAATTGAAATGCTTCTCTATGGTGACAGAAACCATCAACTGAGTGAAGACAGCCTATAGATTAGAAAATATTATTTCTAGTGATACATCAAAAAGAGGTTAATCCATATCATTAAGGATAAATCGAAAAATAAAATCAAAGGCAATAATCAAATCAATAATGGGCTAATAAGCTGGGTAGATGATTCTCAAATGAAGCACAAATGGCCAATTAATATTTGGAAAACAGAGTACAGTACTGTGTTGAATAGTTTTATGTCAACTTGACACAAACTAAAGTTATCTGAAAGGAGGCTAAGGCATTTTTAAAATTAGTTATTGATTGGGGAGGTCCCATCCCATTGTGGGTGGTACCATCCCAGACTGGTAGTTCTGTGTTCTACAAGAAAGCATGCTGAGCAAGCCATTGAGAGCAAGCCAGTAAGCAGCACCCTTCTCTGGTCTCTGTACCATCTTTTGCCTCCAGGTTCCTGTCTTGCATGGTCTTCTGCATTTGGTGATGAATTGTCATGTGGAATTGTGAGCTAAATCAACTCTTTCTTCCCCAAGTTGCTTGTGGTCAGTGCACTTTATCACAGCAGTAGTAACCCTAACTAAGACAAGCATCAAGGTCAGACACAAAGAAAATGCAAATACAAACTGCTTTAAGAATCCATGTCATCCTATGGAGTGCCTTCTTCATCAATAAAACAAACAACAACAAACACTAGGGAGGATTCAGGGAAAGCAGATGGAATGCAAACTGATGCAGCTGCTACAGAAGCCAGTGTTGTGGCTAGCCTCAACCCTAAAACCAATATAACTACCATAAGACACAGCTTTTCCATTTCTGGGCATATACTCAAAGGATTCTAAGTCAGCATACCAGAAGGGCACATGCACATTTGTTTTTATTGCTGCACTAGTCACAATAGTAAGAAATAGAAACAGGCTATACATCTCCAAAGAGTTGAGTGGATATAGAAAATAAGGTTCTTATAGACATTGGGACTTTATTCTCCATACAGAAAAAATGAAACATGACATTTTTGAGAAAGTGAGTAGAAACAGAGACCTTTTTTTTTTTTTAAATAAGCTAGAAAAAAGAAAGATACTGCCCGGCCAGAAGGACTTTAACACGTTCTCGACCACCCTAAGGACAGAATGATAGGGACAGGAGACACAAAGGAATACATCAAGTCAAGATTTTGATCAAGGTGCAACCTTATTTTTCTCCAGGAGGGTTTAAATAGTTCCTGCAGGGTGGGGGGAGCAGGAATCTGCTATCTGCATAGGGTGGGGCAAGCTAATAGGATGTTTGTATAGGATGTTTACAGGGTGAAAGGGTCAAGGGCTCTACTCAATGTCCTGTTGCTAGGACCTTAAGATGTTTTAGTTCCCTGTCTTATCAGGGGTCTGTATTTTTCCAAGAGCTAGAGATTCTGTCCTAGTCCCTGACAAGATACCATGCTCTCTTTAGAGCCATACGTCTAGAGTTAAAAGTGCAAAGAGTGTGTGTGTGTGTGTGTGCTCTATGGGTGTTGTATTTCATGTATGTGTGTGTGTGTGTGTGTGTGTGTGTGCTACTTTTTTTGTGTTGTATTGCATGTATATGTGTGTGGTGAAAGAATATGGACTGTGGGGGAGAGGAGGGAACTTGTGGTATAAAGGTAAATGGAATATGTCATGAAAGTAGACCAGGGATATGGAGTAGCAGAAAGAGTATGGTGAATATGTGAGTGGGAGAAGCAATTAGAACAAAATTTCATATATGGTTTGTAAAAATGAAACTTGTTTTTGATCTTAGCCAGTCTGACAGGCGTAAGGTGGTATCTCAGAGTTGTTTTGATTTGCATTTCCCTGATGATTAGGGATGTTGAGCAATTCTTTAAATGTCTTTCAGCCATTTGAGTTTCCTTTGTTGAGAATTCTCTGTTTAGTTCTATAGCCCATTTCTTAATTGGACTGTTGGTCATTTTGATGTCTAATTTCTTGAGTTCTTTATATATTCTGGATATCAGTCCTCTGTCAGATGTGGGGTTGGTGAAGATCTTTTCCCATTCTGTAGGCTATCGCTTTGCCTTGTTGACCATATCCTTTGCTCTACAAAAGCTTCTCAGTTTCAAGAGGTCCCATTGATTGGTTCTTTCTCCCAGTGTCTGTGCTAATGGTGTTATATTTAGGAAGTGATCTCCTATGCCAATGTGATCAAGAATACTTCCTACTGGCCAAACATCCTAATTGTCATGCTAGAAACCCCATCCAATGACTGAGGGAACCAGATGCAGAGATCCATGGCCAGGCCCCAGGTGGAGCTCCAGGAGTCCAATTGGTGAGAAAGAGGAAAGAGGAGGGTTTGTATGAGCAAGAATTGTTGAGACCAAGGTTGGAAAAAGCACAGGGACAAATATACAAACGAAAGGAAACACATGAACTATGAACCAATAGCTGAGGAGTCCCCAACTGGATCAGGCCCCCGGATAAATAAGACAGTTGGTTAGCTTGATCTGCTTGGGAGGCATCCAGACAGTGGGAGTTGGTCCTGTCCTCAGTGCATGAACTGGCAGTTTGGAACCTGGGGCTTATACAGGGACACTTGGCTCAGCCTGGGAGGAGGGGACTGGACCTGCCTTGACTGAATCTACCAGGTTGAACTCAATCCTTGGGGGAGTCTTTGCCCTGGAGGAGATGGGAATGGGGGTTGGGCTGGGGGGGAGGGGAGGGGAGGTGGGAGGGGAGAGAACAAGGGAATCCATGGCTGATATGTAAAATTAAATTTAATAAATAAATTTAAAAAATGAAAAAAAATGAAACTTGTTTCACATGCTAACTTGAAAAGAAATGTAAAAAATACAGTTTCTCAAAGATTTTCTTATTTATATTGTGTTCCCACTTTGGTTTGTAGTGTGACCAGCTTTGTGTCAGGGGCCACTCTATTTGCTCTAGTTTCTACACATTTGTGTCCTGTGTATGCATTCTGTCCTTGGCCTGCTAGCATTTCAGACTCTGTTACATTAATTAAGACAGTAACCTGCAGAAGCTAAGAGTGCCCATATTCTAGACAATATGCTATATATTTCCCAGAATATTAGAGCATAGTTTTTTTTTTCAAATACGTACTTCTTTTACGTAGTGATGTTCAGTGTTCCCAATAAGCCAAACATACATTTGCGAGAAAGACGGTGCTTGTATTATTATTACTCTTGTTTACTCGTTGTCTCTACACTAATGTATCCAAATTTTTTTGAGATCAACAGAAATCCAAGCCAATATTACATGTTGAAGGTCTGTCCTCAACAAATGCTGCTACCTGACTGCCTGCTATGGTTACCCGATTTTTGACTGAAGCAAGCAGAGATTATAATGCTATTATCTTGGGAGAGTATGAAAACACCAATAAAAAAATAAGGGAATCCGTGGCTGATATGTAGAACTGAATGGTATTGTAAAATATAATAAAAGGGAAAAAAAAGAAAATAACTCTTGATATTAGTGTAAAGTAGGTTCTGGGTTCTGGGTTTGCGAATACTGTTTGATGGTTCCCTGGTCTGCATCACTGCCAGCTGACCACAAGATGCCTGAGTAAGAAACCAAAAGAGGTTGACCTTGCATCCTCACTGTGCCTGAAACTGGGTGTAGACTAAAAATATTTGCCATTGGTTAGTTCAAAGGAGGGAGCTTTTTGGTTTTGCGCAATAAATAAATAAATTTTAAAAAAAAATATGGGATTGTTTTAACCTTTCACCTCTGCAATTTTTCATTCTTTTTACTATGCCTAAAGCCAAATAGTGCATCTAGATTATCCATTTCCATAGAAAGTAGACTCTGACACAGACATGAGAACATTGGTGAGAATTTGGAGAAAATCTGTCAATAAGCAAGAAAGGAAGGCTTCACTAGAGTAAGATATTATACTATTATGCACACTACAGACTAGAGAACCTGCGGACTGAGAAGATGATGCTGAGTAAAACTATTTGAAGTGTACACATGATGAAGTGAACCCTGAAACAAGGTTAAAAAAAATCCAATATAGTGATGCTCACCCCTAATTCAGCACTTCTGTGGCAGGGAGGGAGGAAAATACAGGACAGGGAGGCAGAAACATGAAAGACTCTACCTCACAAAGGTGAAAGGAGAGACCTGACACCAGAAAGTTGTCTATCTCCCCCAGCCCAGGTGTGAAGGCATCTTCGTTGTTTGTGAAACAGGATCTCCAGTTCACAGATTGTAATCGGTACAACTACTATAAGAGCAGCTACACGTGTGCCATGTAGCACCTTACTAAATGGTATCAGTACTTCCTTGATACCACGTAGAATGAATTTTTTGTCCGAATATTTCAAACCCTTCTTTTATGAGCCTACATGGAGCTGATATCATCTTGAGGGGCCCCTTCTTAGAGATAAACATTGATTTCTAAAATTTGAGTCAGCCAGGAAACAGAGCCATGAAGTTCTATAAAGTTATTCATGGAATTAGGGTCTTTTTAGAGAATGCAAGCAGAGAGAACAGATTAGGTTTGAGTCATAGCTGATTACCATGAAGGCAAGAGGCAGGGCAACCACTAATGGTCTCTATTTCTTCTATTTTTCACTCTCATGGTAGAACTACAGGGAGAGGGAATATAGTTTTAAAAATTTGAATAAACCAAGTACCTAAGGCTGAGTTCCTGGGGAACTTAGTGCCTCCAAGCTACACCCACTGAATCCTGATGTGAAAAGTATAAATCTTGCTAAAGATTTTGGCCTAATTTTCAGATATGCTGAGTATTTCAACAACTCCCATAGAAGGCCTGAACGCATGCCCCATGTTCAAGGAAGTGATGGGAAGGAAACATGAAGGCAGAGGGGATCTGTCACATGTCCCAGACCTAGATTAACACAAATAGGTGAAAATTTCTGAGTCCATAATATGGACACTGTTATCATGTTAACAAAACTAGATTAAACAGGTTGTAAATTATTGTGCACTGCCGGGCAGTGGTGGCACATGCCTTTAATCCCAGCACTAGGGATGCAAAGCCAGGCGAATCTCTGTGAGTTCGAGGCCAGCCTGGGCTACCAAGTGAGTTCCAGGAAAGGTGCAATGCTACACAGAGAAACCCTGTCTTGAAAAACAAACAAAAAAATTATTGAGCACTCATACAGTGACCCAGTCCATATGCAGCAGAATAATCATTGATTTGTGCTGAAACTGAACACCAGAGCCATTACAGATTACTCTCAATGCTATAGGGGATCCACCCTACCCAACTGCTGGCAGAGAATGATATCAAAAGAGAGACCAGTTAAACAGACTCAGAAAAGGACTAAGAATCTGAAATGATTCCAAATCTAGACTACTCACAATGTAATACACGGAGAGGCCAGTCATTAGAAATTTCTTTTCACAGCTCCAAAGCTAGGAGAGGAGAGTGAAGGTGATTATCCAGTTTTAGGATACACATATATCACATTTTAGGTATAAGATAAGTTCTTATTGTACAGTGCTGAGGATCTGAGGTTGATCCCCAAATACACATAAACAGCATAGTATGGTTGTGTGCATCTGTGACTCATCACTGAGGGACAGAGACAGTCACACCATTAGGGCTTTCTATCCAGCTAACTTAACCAAAGTTCTAGGCCGGTAAGATACTCTGACTCAAAAATAAGGCATAGATCTCCTGAGAACCTGAGGAGCAACACCCAATCCAATGCTAATAGTCTCTTTCCCTCTCTCTCTCAAATACCTACCCACATATGAACATATGCACACATATAAACAAAAGATATTGTGTTTCTAAATGTATGACTTTTTGGATTAGTTATACTTTTTCAAATATGTAGATGAAATGACTTTAATTCAGAAAGCACATTTAAATCATATATCTTTTTTATTCACTGGCTATAATTACTATATAAAGGCCACCAGAGTTTAAAACTAATAAGCTCATCTGCTGAGAATCATATTGATCAAATGCATAAATAATTTCAGCTTGAAAATAAGAAAGTGGAGATCCTTAGGAACTCAATCAACCTAAGCCCAAATTACATAAAGGTAAAAAATGATATACAAAAAGATTGTGTAGTTTTGCAAAAGCATTTGAAAAATGAAAGTGTCAGACAGATGAGCTGTTTGGAATCTTGAAAAGACTGGCCTAAAATCAGAAATTGTTCTTATGTATGCTTTGTTGTCTAGAAACACAAGAAATCTGTTTTCAAGAAGAAAGTAACCTGTGTTAGGTCAAAAGATATGTCTATTCATGTATTCAGTTGGTGAAACCTGAGTACTTGTAATCTTTGTGGACCTGTGTTGCATTAAAAATGAATAGAGCAAAGTTTCTGTCTCTAAAAACTTATAGTCCCCTCGAAGTAATTACCAAAAAAGCTTATCATTTCTGTAAAGGGTATTGAATGATAGATTTGAGTTAATGTGTACGGGAAGCACCAGTTCTGGCATGGTCATGTACCAACTAGGGAAATTCACTGGCACAAGTGTGTCTAGCTAAAGAAAGGCAAGCTGTTTTCTAAAGGATATCCAAGTTCTGATGGTCTGTAACAGAACAATCATTGTGAAACAGGATGAAACTGAATATAAAATGGTGAAGATTGTAATATTAATTTTAGCTACAGATAAAAATATATTCATAAAGATTTTTAATATCATAACAAAACATCCGAATACATAGTTAAAATGAAGGAAAACTGGCACTTAAGAGATAAGTTAGCAGTTAAGAGTGCTTACTGCTCTCATAGTAGACCAGAATTCAGTTCTCAGCACCTGAATCTGGCATCTCACTGCCCCATGAAAACACAGCTCTAAGGAATCTTATACTCTCTATAGACCTCCTAAAGCATTTTCACCCACATAGTATACATAAACTCACAAAGGCATATAAACATACATAAGTGAAAACAAAATTACATCAAATCATTTTATAATTTCAAGGATGCTCCTAGATGTGGTACAGAATATCATAAATGGAAGAAATAAGTAACTTTTCAGAGGAATCCAAAGAAAATGAAGTAATCATAAAACACTTGATAGGAAAAAAATAGAAAAGTCATTTAAGTATTTTTTCCTATGCCTATGCATGCATGATGTATGTACATGTGGGTATGCATGATCAAATGTATATGAGGACAGATGTGCAGGAGATACAGATACAAGTGTGTGCCTGTACCTGGTAATGTCCAGATTTGACATGGGAAGCTTTTCTTGACCACCCTCCAACTTCTCCATTTAGGCTGTGTCTCTCAATGTACTCAGGGCTTGCCAATTTGGCTTCTGTAACTAGCCATCTTATCCCAGCAATCCCTTTTCTCTTTCCTAAGTGCTGTGATGGCAGGCAAGTTATTACTCCCATCACAGCATTGTGTGGGTTCTGGGGATTTGAACTCCAGTCTTCATGTGTGTGGCAAGCATTTTAACCACCAATACACCTCGAAGGCTCTGTTTATATTTGTTTTTAAATGAGTTAAATTTGTTAGGCAATAGTCTCCCTTCATTCATTTGCAACTTGGTATGATTATTTGATTGTGGCTGGGAACTAAACGTGTAAGAAAAGTAACTTCCCCTGGATATTTTTTGAAGAGGCTTTTGTGTTTGATTAATTGGATCTAAGAGGGTAATACTAACCCAAATACATTTCACTAAAAGAACAGGAATCTAAAAAACAAAAATGAAAACAAAAAAAAATGTGTAACCACATAATTTTCAGCTTTTCATTCCTACCAGCATTCTGTAGATATATTCAGTTATTAATCTTTGTTTGCCTATTGTCTAATTTAGTGTATTCTGTTTAGGTTTCTGGAATTAATCTCAAAACTTCATAAATTGCTTCCTTTTCATCAGTCAACCATTTGGGGATTTTTCTTAGCTTATTTATTTCAGAGATTTTTGGCCAAAACACCAAAGAACCACTTGATATAAAACCTTAAATATGAGAGTGATGGGATCACATGAACACACCAAGCTCTAAAGAAACCCTCTCCCAGCATGCTGGATTGCACACACTTGAAAATGGAGATATATTTTTGGTTCTAGATTTCAGAGCAGAAATTATATATCACCGATTGGAGCATATCAAAAGGACTAGAATTTAATTACTTGACAGTATTGTCACAGAACCTCCTCAGTCAACCTTTGTGTTAGTACACTCATTTTTTTTCCTACTGAAAAAATAACTTCAAGATAGTATGTGTATTTGTATACATATTTGTGTGTGTGTGTGTGTGTGTGTGTGTGTAGTATGTCACATATCTATATTTCTCTGGGACCATTTATGAATATCTACATTGAACATAGTGAACTATCCCTTCATATATTTCACAAGCATTCTCTCAAGCAGGGGTCATGGATTTATTGAATAAACCAGGGCAATTGGACATCCATAGGCAAAAGCAAAGCAAAGTCAAACGTTCTCACTTTAAACTTCACCATATAAGTTAAATAAAAGAAACAGTTTGAAATAGGCCAAGTGAACTTTCCACAATCCATAAAAGAAAGATCCAGATGAAAAGTACTTTCCTAAAATAGAATATTTTGACTGTGAAAAGTTTATACAGCTAAAGATTGGAAGAAAATATGTGTAAGTCATATGTGTGACAAAGAATCTGAGTCTAGAATATACTAAAAGTTCCTAAAATTGAACAGGGAAAAAATAGAAAAACAGGAAATGGGCAAAAGATGCCAATTGTTCATTTATTGAGGGATAGGGATAGTTGCTAGGTGACCATATGCAAATAGGTTGTGCACATGAGCCAATACAAAAATGCAATGTAGAAGGGCACAAAAGCTATCACTCCACACCCGGGAAACTGACTAAAATGTAGAACAAAACAGTACACACAATACCAAAGGCTGGCAAGAATGCAGGGACATTTTATCCCTTAGGTATTGTTGGCAACAATAAGAAGTGTAACAACTACTCAAAACTTTTAACAAGTTTTTGTAAATTTAAATGCACAATGCTCTCTTGGAAACCACCCCAGAGAAATAAATTGTATGGCACAAAAACTTTTACATTATTGTTTATAATCTTGGAGTCTGTTCTCTAGTCAGTACTTTTCTGGCTAAATAAATTAAATATATGTGTCTCAAGGAATATTAATCAGTAACAACAACAAGAAAAAAACTTTTGATATGTGTAACAATTGAGTTGATTTCACAGGCAGTAATTACAGTGAAAGGCTATTTGTCAAGATGTTGTAAGGCAGGATTGGATAGAGGGCTCTATGCACTTGTAGCTCTTGCAGAGGCCCCAGAACCTAGGTCATATAACCACAGCTGTCTGTGACTCCAAGAATTGGATGTCCTCTTAAGGCTTCTGTGAGGAACTGCCTTAATGCCTGCATATACTCTTCCTACCCCTGTGCTTATACATGTACATTTAAAATGATATTAAAAAGAAGCTTGTCATCTTTAATTTTTGCCTTATCATATTATATTTTGTCACATTTGGTTATCTCTTAGAAGCATGTCCTTTTCTAATGATAGAAAGGGAATGAATCTGGAGGGAGGGAAAAGTGGGAATGAACTTGGCAAAATAGAGGAAATAGAAACTATAATCAGGATGTGTTGTATGAATATAGAATCTATCTTCAATAAAAGGAAAAAATAAAAAAAATAACTTGCTAAGGATATAATCCCACTCCACTTACCTACCTCCACCAACCTTGTAATCTTTCTTTTTTTAACTAATCCACTGTGGTCAATCTATGCTGCCTATAAACACAGGAATGTGTGGCCTTCCATTAGAATGTGGCCTCATTCCAAGGCCCACACCTTGGAGAAAACTGATTTTCCTCCTCTAAGCAGCCACCAATTGCCAATAGTTCCTCACTTTGTACCACATCTCCTCTCCATGCTGGAATATTTGTCTGGTTTGAGATTGCACAGGCCTCTGCATGCTATCAAAATTGTTATGAGTTTGTATGTGTAGCTTTCCTGCTATTTGCAGAAGTCACGTTTTTCTGGCTACCATGGTCTCTGGCTCTACCCTTCTTTCATGATGATCCCTAATCATTGGTAGCAGGAGATGTAGTGTAAATGTCCCACATGGTGGAACATTCTGCAGTCTCTTATTCTCTGAACCTTGGTCACATGTGAGTCTCTATGCTAATCACAATCTCCTGCAAATAGAAACTTCCATGTTGAGGGTTGAAAGATGTATTGAAATAATAATAAGTTACTAGAGGTTTGTTTAACACTATGTTCATTTAGCAGCATAGTAGTAGTAGGTTCTCATCTAAGGCCTTTGACCAGTGCTAGCAGTAAATTTTTGGCCAGATTGTGGTACCATATATAGGTTGCATCTTGTGAAGTGAGAGTTAATTCAATCAGAAAATATGTGGCTCCTCCCATTGTGTTCAAGTCACTACGGTATCAGTCGGCATGTCTTTCCAGGGCAATCATTATTATAGGTGGAATGCTTCATAGCTCCATAAGCTTTATTTATTTTTTTAACTTTTTAAATTCATTTTTCATACCCATTGCAGATCCCCCTCTCATCCCTCCTCCAGCTCCCCACTCTGCCTTCCCCTCCCCAACCCACCCCTCATTGGGTAAGTCTCCCATCATGGGGATGTGGGGGACAGCTAAGCCTAGCACATTCAGTTGAGGCAGGACCAAGTCCCGCTCCACTGCATCAAGAGTGAGGAAAGTATTCGAACAAATAACTTGCTCCTCTGTGTGTATAGCACCCTTTAGCACTATGAAAGCTAGTAGGGATGAAGCTTACAGGTTAGTAACAGACTGATTTCTCCATGTTCTATGACACAAGCATGTGGCTTCTTTGGCAATATGATCTTAACATCAAGTTCTGGATGGCAACCAAGTGGTACCACATCTCACTCTACTACCCTTACATAGGGACTTGAATCACTTAAGCTGGGGTGCATTTGTGAAAGCATAATCACCTTGGCAGGATCTTAGGAATGAAGTAAGATAAGGAAAAACGTTCTTATCAATCATTGTAGCACTGATTTGAAGAGAAAGGGCAGCTTTCTGAGGACATTAATAATTATTTATATGATCATAACAACTGATATATAATCCAGTAAGAATTTAATGCAATATACTACATTAAATTACTAAAGGAGAAAACTTTTATATCAAGAAATGCAAAACACTAATTCATTAAGTTTACTATTTGCAAGATATTGATAATTTAAGAACATATTTTTCATGAAATATAGCAAAATGATCTTCTGTTAGCATATAAAGTGGAAAAATAGGTAAAATTATATATATATATATATATATAATTTTATATATATATATATCATTGGGAAACATTAGAAAGCTTATGTAAACTTAAGGAAATACTAAGGAATTTTTTATACTGTAAACAATAAATCGTGGAATAATGCAAGAAATACATGTAGGGATTACAAAATGTAACTAGAGTTTTCCTGCCTGGCCCACGATCAGGACAAATCTCTGTCACCGGCCAGTCCCACAGCATCTCAGACCCAACCAAGTAAACACAAAGACTTATATTGCTTACAAACTGTATGGTCATGACAGGCTTCTTGCTAACTGTTCTTATATCTTAAATTAATCCATTTCTATAAATCTATACCTTGTCATGTGGTTCATGACTTACTGGAGTCTTCACTTGCTGCTTGTCGTGGCAGTAGCTGGCAGTGTCTCCTCCCACCTTCCTGTTCTCGCAATTCTCCTCTCTGTTAGTCCAGCCTATACTTCCTGCCTGGCCACTGGTCAATCAGTGTTTTATTTATTGACCAATCATAGCATTTGACATAGAGACCATCCCACAGCAACAAAATGAGAAGTCAATGATAAAATTGATACTAATGAGAAAGGACTCATATTCCTTTGCGCTATGCCCTATGCTTTCAGCATAAGAAAAACCTTGGATGGATGGTGGGAATGCTTTAAATGCAAGTTCTTCACATGGTTTAGTGACTAAAAGATTCATTTACTTTGTTCTTTTGTTCATTTTTCTTCTTCCTTTTATGATTCACTAGGACATTTTGATTGGCATGCCTTTGTACATATTTATGACCTAAAATATGTTGTTTTGAGTCATGTATACTTCATATAATGATCAAATCAGTGATTCCAGTCTCAAAATTTTAATATTTCTTTACAGTAAAGAAATCAACAACTCTCTTGCAGGTGTCTTGAAAGTTATAATAGTTACATTAAATAACACATAAATGCTATGAATCTGTGCTAGTATTAACATGTCTATACAAGAGAACCCTAAAACTCCTATCTTACTATAATCTTGTCTCCTATGTCAAATGTCTCCACATTTTCATGCTTCTTATTTTCCCTATACCTGACAACTGATATGTTATCACAACTACTGTGAGATCAATATATTTAGATCCCACATGTGATTGAGATTATAAAATCTTTGGCTGTCTACACCAGGTCAATTATCTCCATCATTTATTCAAATCCTAGAAAATGTATCAGTTTATAAATATTGTATGCTAGTGAAACCCTGTGATATCTTTTCTAAAAAATATCCTGCACCTTACATTCAATTATGTCTATTGAATAGCATAATTTTACTTTTGTGGGGTTTGTGGGGAGTGTAAGTATCTGAGTATGTGTATGTATGTGTTTGTGTATGTGTGTGTGTGAGATAATGTATGTGTAATAGTATGTATGTGATAGCATATCAGTGTGTCTATGTGTGTGATGTATGCATATGTATGTGTTTATGTGTAAATCAACTCTTTCATTGTTTTCTTGATTCCTGCTTTTCAAAAGCTGTTTTATCTATTAGTGTGTCTGGGCAAAAGACACATACACAGTAATGCTTAACTTGCCTGATAAATGCACAATAGCTTCAATTGGTAGTCCCATGCAGAAGTAAGGAAAACATTTGATACTCACTTGGGATCTAAGAGTTCATGCAATTGTAAGTACACCACTCCATTTATTTAAACACCTTATTGTTTGTCTTAACCTGTAGAAGAAAGGGAATACTGCTCAAGCAGATAATCAGTGGCATGAACTCCATAGACTCTCTTACCTGCCCACTTTGAACTTGTAGGACCAGCTTGATTCTGCATGGTCAGCCATAGGAGGTTTTTATATGACCTTTAACTGAGTACATATTTCACTCACATTTTAGTGCAGAAATATTCTTGGACTCTTCATTCATGCCTATAATTCATGCCTATAACTCTGCTTTTTCTATATTTTTCTATTGATATAAATTTATTTTAAGTTCATAACCTTTAAGAGAGGAAGTTTTTTTTTTTGCTTAGACACACAATTTTAATAAAGAAAATGGTATTGTAGGTTAAAACATTTACGTTTTATTTAACTGTTTATTTATTTGAGATATTTATTTTTATGTATGTATAGGTGTGGGGGGATGAGTGCAGGCGGCTGAAGAGAGTAGAAGAAGGTGTGGATAACCTGAAGCTAGAATTATAGCCTTTAGTTTTTAATGTAACAGAGTGTTGTGTAACAGTTTCCTCTGAGATTGAAACATTCCACCCTGTAGGCAAGTTCCTTAATTGTGAAGCTAAATAACTCAAAATAGCTCCAAGAAGTCCCTGAAACTAACTAGGTCCACTAGACCCCTCCCTGCCAGATTAAGCAATAAAGGAAGAGAGTCCTTCCCAAACCAAGTAAACCAAATCTGCAAAGAAGATTCTCAGACAAGCAAATTGCAAAGAAGACTCAGACCAGACCAGCTAACAGGAAGAGGTTTAGAGCAACTGTAGCACCTGGAAAGGATGCTCCTGGTGAGTAGAAGTGTACATTGAATCTCCCCAGGAAAAGTTTGGTCACACAACAGCAGTGTGGTGCTGGGCACTGAACTCAAGTTAGCAGTATATGCATTTCATTGGTGAACCGTCTCCCCAGCCCTATATTAACCATCTAAATGCAACCTTATTTGATAGAAAAGAAAGATTACTTAGCTTCAATAAGTCACATAGTTAATGACTTTAAAGCAATTAATATTTATCTGACATGGTGCTGCACAAGTCCTGTGAATTTACCATTTACTCATCAGAACATCAAATGAAGTGTTTATCATTTTGCTGATTTTTTTTCAAGACTAGAACCAGAGGCCTATGAATCCTGAATAATTCGATCCTGACTTAACAACTAATAAAGAGCAAGTGATCAGAAGGAAGTCTGACTTTGAAGAATATACTCTGACCTGTGCAACAAATTACTGCTTTATTTTCAGCCTTTCATCCAAGTAAGTACTTGGACAGTTTTTAAGATATTTTGATCAATAACCATATATGTCCTTGTGTAGAAAAAAAAAAAAGGCAAGTATATTCAAAGCCCAAAACTACACCTACAGATGTCAGAGCAGGAAAGTGGAGCAAATGCTAAAGAGCTAACATTTTAGTGAACTGGGAGGATCGTTGTAGACTTCCTTTCCTCATGAAAATTAGAGCAAAGTTCTATACTAGCAAAACTGAAGGGTATGTGTTAAAAATGAAAATAAAATTACAGACACAGGAGTCCCTTATCTCTTTAATCATGTTTAACAGTGTTTATTCTCCCTTTGTTAATTTTGTTAGACTAGCTAAAAGGTGGCTATTTTCCTAAAATTGTAATAGCCAGTAGATTGATGTAATCACAAAAGACATCCTGCACCCAGAGCTTGTCTCAGCTTCTTTCCGTGCACCACTGATGCTCAGTGTAATTTAGTGATTAAAACCAGATGTTTCTTCCCACTTGTAAAATCATATTAAAGAAGGGATAATGTACAACATTAATCATGTCATTTGACTTGATAAACCATAAGGGGTTCTTCTAAATAATCAAAGGCACTAAACAATCTGAAAACATAAATGCCATTAAGAGAAAAATAAGTGAAATTATCACATGGGTCAACAGTTCAATTAAAATGGATATGCTTCACCAACACCTGTAATTTACAGGATGAAGAGATTAGATAGCTTCACCTATGAAGGAGTTGGAGAAAATATTCAGGATACAGAATCAAAAAAGGTTTGGGAATGGAGTTTAAAGTCTCAAATGCTTTAGTTTGTAACACACTTTCAAAACTGATCTCAGGGGATCATTTTGTGATGATAAATCAATCACAAGCAAATGTCCATTGCAATACATTTTGTGTAACAAGTACACATATTTTAACTAATTCTCATTTTTTCCCAGTCCAGTTGGGAGAAGGTAAGCCTAGAGTTATACAGATTAAGATGCATTGCTCAAGTCACAGTGAGAATTCACAGAAACATTAATATTTAAGCTCAAAAATTACAAAACTTAATAGTTGCCTCAGGAATTTGATATGCTTCGGAGGATTTTCTTGATTGTAAGAGTGTGGGATCTTGTTAAAGGTAGTTGAGGAATAAATAGTAAAAGCTTGCTTTTATCAAGGACCCTATGAAAGTATAGTATTAGCTTGTATTCTGTGAGTGTTAGTGTTAGATTAACAAATAAATTCTTTCAAATATAATATGGCATTTGAGAGGTGAGCATAGAGATACTCATGATGGGACCTAGCATAGTGGGTGCCTAGGGAAGAGAATTTTTAAACTTCTAGAAACATGAAAGAACAACTACTTGCTTCTGTCCCAGCTACAAACAATTATTGTGATTGTTACCTCAGTCACTAATGAAATTTAGATTTCTATGAAAATGAAAGGCCACTGGCTATAGGCATAATAATAACACATTTGGGTTGCTTTTTTCAGGATTTGATAATGAATGAAAACATGGGCAGGTAGTATGCCAAAGAAGAATGAGAGTTGAAGAAGAACTTCATTATCAAAAGAAGGTTTCTAGTGAGGAAAGCCAGAATTCTAGAGGGAATTATACAACACAGCAATGATACCTGGTAGTTAGGTGGATAAGAATTTGTAAGATAGCCCTCCCTAAGATTATATTGTGAATAACAACTGCTAGGCAGAATGTTAGTGACTAAGTAAGGCAGAAACCTTCAGAAGCTGACTTCTGTGTTAATGCGCCTTCAAATTTCTCTTTCCTTGTTTTTCACTACAACATTCCAGTGCAACACTATGCACGCCCAGAGACTTTTCTATCTGTCACTTTTATCTTTTACAGGTGCTTGGTGACTTTCAGGTATTCATACCCAAGAGTGGGCCTATTCTTTCTATTGAACCATGAGAATGAACTGAGAATTCTCAAGAATATACTTCTAAATTGAGCATGCTCACTCATAAGGCTAGCTTATCTGAATATGTGCGGGCTCCCAGAATGAAGTTCCCAAACTTCCTTTGTTGAGGGATAGCATTACTTTGGAATTAACTTCTTGTACTACTTGGCTGGTGCTGGCAATACACCTATCTCCATTCTCAGACTTTGCTTTCCAGATTTGTATCTACCAACATGTGAAACTATTGCTTCATTTATTACAGAAGTTTCCTCCCAGCAGAGATACCTAGAAGTTGTACAGAGAGTTCCAGGTCTGCACCTTTCAAGAGAGATCATCTGTTCTAGAGTAGGTTCTTGATGGTGAATTTGCTTTTAAGTCATCCATCCTCCTGTAAGTAAATCCTTAAGCATATTCTTTTCAGTTACCCAGTAAACTAAGCTAGACTTAAGTAGAATTGTGTCTTTGGTACATCACCAGAATTTTTTTTAAATCTGGGGTATATACTCAATTCATTGTTTCATCCTCCTGAGGAAAATTTACAGTACACTTTAAGAGAGCTATGGGAATAGTTTCAATCTACTCTGAACAAAATGGAAACTCAAATTATTCACTTTTGTTGAGTATCTTGAATTGTCACTCTTAGAAAATCAACCCTTACTTGTTGAGAAAATTGAATCACCTGATCAAAACTCGTCATGGTCAAAGTAAATATTTTTTAATGGTTTATAAAATATAATCCCTTTTCTTTGATTTTATAAGAACTGTCACCTCTCAAGGCCAAACCTATCAGAGGTAAATAATAAAAGGACATTCATCCTATTAGAGGGAGAGGTTTTAGAAACTGTGCAGTCCTCATCACTTGCCATTCATTATCAGGCACTTGAATAATAGAAGTTGCCCAGTAGTAACTTGTGATACAAAGCCCAACAGACATAAAAAGAGAGTTAAATGTGGGGAGCCTAAAATGTTTAACTCTCAGACAGGCTTCCCTTTGTGGTACTGGGTTAGAGGAGAAAGGTAAACAGGAAAGGAAGAAATCTCTTAAGTGAGTATCATATTCTCTCGTAGATATGTGTAAGAGAGAAAGAAAGAGAAAGGCGAGCCAGCAGAATGCATGCTGGGTATCTGTTCCTTCCAAAAGATAACCGTATTTGTTTTCTTGTGTGCTTGTCTGCATTATGGGGGTAGTGTCATTGAGAAAGGGTCTTACTAGCACAGGGTAGCCTAAAACTTGCTATATAGTTGAATCCACATCCTTGAAATCCTCATCTCCCTCTCTGCTTCCTGAAAGTGGGATTGCACTTTTGCTCCCTACCAACGCTCGCATTCCATTTTCCCAGTCGCCTCCTCTTGTAGCTCTCAGCTGCTCATTTGTAACAGTGCCTGTCTTTGTACTTGCCCACTTTGATTCAGATGCTACTTAATTTCAATAATCTTCTCAGGCCCAGCAACTCACTGAGATAATGACCTTTTAGCCTGAATTTAGCCATGGACTTACTTTCTCTTGTAGTTCAATTTAATGCACTTTGGTTTAGTTCAAAACAAGTTTTTTTTTTTTTTCCTACACTGTCTTTGGGTAATAAATCTTATTTGATTATGATACCATTCATGCTATTTCATGTGTAAACCCCTCCCCTTTCCTTGCATAGGAGTTGACACCATTTTTTCTAACACTGACTCTTAAAAATATTATTTGTCTAATTTTTTAAATTAAAATATAATTACCTATTTCAAAGCTAGCCTAATCACATACTGAGTTCCAGTCCAACCAAGGCTACATAGTGAGACCCTGTCTCAAAAAACAACCAGAGAGAGAGAGAGAGAGAGAGAGAGAGAGAGAGAGAGAGAGAGAGAGAAAGAGAGAGAGAGAGATTCCCATAGTTGTTAGAAACTTTCAGTGGTCATGACATAAAGACTTTTAAGGAAAGGCTGGGCTATTTTTGACAAATAGCCTTCTCTCTTCTTAGAGACTGTTTACTCAGGTGCTGCTGCTACTACTGTCCACAGGTTCAATAATATATGGAGTCCGACGAAATATCCATTTTGATTGCTTGAGTAGCTGCTGGATTCTCAAGCTCTCCAGCAGACATATCTAGTTGGACTACCCAGCCCCACAGTAAAACCAAGTTAATTAACACACACACACACACACACACACACACACACACACACTCTTCTGGTTCCACCTCACTGAGTTCCTGACCAATACACACCATCACAAATGAACCAACTAGTCAGTCTTGCTAGATACAGACATAGATGCAGCTTCAGTGTTAATGACATAATGAACAAATTCACATTCAGGGATATGTCTTTTCAATGACTGTGAAACTTTATGGAAACATTATTTTCATAGTTTTAGCACTTATATACAAGCTGGTATAGGTAGTCTATACCTTAGCTTAGAAACTGCTCAATCTACAGTTCAGAAAAAGATGGACTTTTATTTACATCTTCCCATCATGTTTGCTGTGTATTTAATTTTATTCCCTATTGCCTTTCTCTGATGGCTGCACAGGTTTGCTCAAGTTTGGTTTTTCAGTCTTCTTAGCCAAATGTGTTTAACTAAAAACTTATGCAAGTCCTTAATTATTAGTGTTTAATATCTGGCTTTATTCTTGGTATTGTTTCATAACTTGAGTATAAATGCCAGCATTGATCAGCTCCATTTAAAATGTAAGATTTTGTTGCCCAAGTCAATTAGTAATGATAAATACTTTAATCATAACTGTGACAACCTCTTGGCCCCAATTCCTTGGTTGTCATGTATTTAATTTTGTCTTACAAACCTTTTCAAAATCTTTGCATATACAAAATAATTTAGATTTTATTTACATTAAAATTCATTGTTATGTAAATATTGTGTAGGATACTATTTTTCTATAAAAGTGATATTCATCTCCACAAACTTATGCTGCCATAACAAAACATCAGAGAATATTTGATTAAAATAACAAACATTATTTCCCATTATTTTGAAAACTCAAAGGTTCACATTCAAGGAATCTACGTGGCTTCATTTTGGTGAGGGATTCCTTGGTGGTTTTAGACATTGGCCTGAGTCCTCCAAAGAGAGATGAATCCTCTTTTGTCTCCTATTAAAGATATCTTATGTTACTTTTAAGTTTCTGAACTCATAAAGTATAAAAACAAATATTTCTCTCACGTCCCCCATTCAATTTAGAATATGGTAGAGACACAATTTATCTTTAATTATATTCATAACATAATACAATAATTTAGACTCTGTGCCCAGTGAGAAAGCTCAGCAGGTACTCACCTGGATATCTAAGTTTGATACCCAGGTTCCACATGACAAAGCAAAGAACCAATACTTGCAAATTATCTTCTGGCTTCCACATGTGTGCTGTGACATGCACATGTTCACATACATGAAATAAATAATAGTTTTTAAAATTCCAAGCTCTTTGTTATTAATCCTAAAGTTCTTGTATATCTGTATAAATTATGACATAGATATTTGACTTGCTTTTTGATATTTCCTTCAATATTCTTTTATTCTTTCCATAAGAGACTTATGTCCTATTCATGTGCAATTCTTTATTTGAGAAAATATTCTAGTCTCTGTCGATATGACAATTGAATTGGTTGAGGGTAAGAGTCTCCACATAAATATCCCCTCCACAATCTTTCTATTTCTTCACTTCTCTCTGGGCTTTACACTTGCAAAATAAACTTAGTCTAATCTATGCAAATTTCTCCTTTACTTGAATTCTCTTGGTGTTTTAGTTAGAGTTTCTACTGCTATGAAGAGAAACCATGACCATGGTAACCCTGATAAAGGAAAACATTTAATTGGGACTAACTTACAATTCAGAGGTTTAGTCCATTGTCGTCATGGCAGGAAACATGGTGCTGGAGATGTAGCCAAATGTTCTACAACTGGATTGGCAGACAGCAGAAATCTTCAATCTCAAAGCCCACCCCACCCACCCACCTTGACATCATGACACACTTCCTCCAATGAGACCACACCTACTCCAACAAGGCCATACTTCTAAATTGTGCCAATCCCTGTAGCCTACGGGGGCCATTTGCTTTCAAACCACCACAGTTGGAGTGTTTCACTCACTGAATGATCAGCTGGTATGAGTCCATGATTACTTGTGAATATGTGAATATGGAAGGATGTACTAAACATTTCTAATATTAACTGTAGAAATAGAGGCAGTTAGAAAGAGCAGAGCTTCACTCTTCCTAGTTCAGACTTGGCAGCTAAGTGGTGGGTCAGTGCTAAATTGGTAATCTCTCCTAAACTGGCAAAGCTCAAAAATACCAATATCTGAGCTGAGATAAATAATTTAGCCATTTAAGATGATCTCCGAAAAGTCTTGTTTTATTCTGACCTCCATGTGCTCTGTGGCACACCCACACCAAAACACATACCACACACAATAATCACATATAATAAAAAAAAATCAGTATTAAAATCATTTTTACAGGCTGGCCTAAAGAAGCTTCATAGCTAGTAGGATTGTTTATCAAATTTAGCATTAGGAATTTGTCATTTTTATTATCTTCATTGGTGTGTGATTTCCATAAAGCCAAGTTTAGCTGAGGAGACAGGCTGGACAAAATTCTCCCACTTCAGTTTCAGTACTGGGAACTTAACATTCATGGCAGCCACAGCTCACTGCCTTCTACTAGAGTATTATGACCCATGCTCTTTTTTATTATTTCTTTCCTTAGTGCCATTAATGCCTGCACCACTGTTCCCTGTGTTATACTTCTTTAGAATCCAAGACACACTTGTTTGAGTCTATGCCAAGCTCAGCTACAGTTGTATACATACACCTCTTATTTTTGGTCAAAAAAGATTTATGTAAACTGGTGCTATGTGCCAATCTACATTAAAGAAGATGGATTTATATGAATGGCATCAAAGGGATACAAAGAAGAGGTTATGTCCTGCGTTTAATGTGTTTTTTATATATTAAATTAAAACAAAATTACCTGTGATGTTTTCTTTGACTTTTTGTTTTGTATTCATGTTAATGTAATAACTTATGATTTAATATTTTAACAAAACAGTAGATACATTGAGTTTCACATAATATAAATGCCATAGTTAGCCAAAAAATAGCTTGGGTAAGAAGTTTATCAAGATACACTCAAAAGGGAATTAACAAAATGTGTTGCTATTAATTTTAATGTTCTTAAAATTTATTGCATTTATATGATAGAGTTCACTAAAATCTAGGTTTCCATTTATTGGACTACATGGTTCTTTGAACAAAATAACCATCATCTTCTTAAGATTGGCTATGCCAGCTTATAAGAATCCATTAGTAATGGACTGGTGAGTGTCAACATTCCCGCACAGGAGGGGGATGGAGATGATTACTATAGCTTTACCTGAGATCACAGCTGCCACTTGCATCTATTTGTATATATTTTGTTCTAATTGCACATGGCCTCCTATGTCAGAGGGTTCTAGAGTATATAGGTTGAGAAAGGTTAACTGAATAGACTTTGTCTATGAGGCTATAGGGAAGTCATCCTCCATACTGAATGAACACCTGCCAGTGAGGTAGATTTGTGCTTTTGAAATCCTTTCTTGTCTGGTGAGTAAGCTCCCCCACCCCATAAGCCAAATGAACTCATTGGCTACCCAAGGGGTCAACTTTAGTAGACTGTGACTCATCACTGGAACAGTATAATTAGAAAATATGCATTGTTTACATCTCACCAGGGAAGGAATTCTTTTCTTTTTGCATTTGAATTATTCTTTTATTTAATCAGTCATGCTGGTTCTATCACCAGAACTTCTGAAATTCACTAAATTCTTTCCACTTGTAAGTGTTCTAAGAAAATTATGATCATATCTTCACTAGACTTCGGGAACAGTCTAAGGAGTTCCACTCTTTGGTTTTTACTCTCCTCCATTTCCTAACAGGGGTAGGAGAAGGGAGGATGGGGGAATCTGTGGCTGATATATGAAATTAAGTTAATTATAAAATAAAAAATACTATAAAAAATTTTTAAAATAAATTGTACCATTCTCAATTAAAAAAAAAAAAAAAAAAAAAAGAATAGCTTCACAGATCTCATTCCTGTTAGGAATTCTTATATCATATTAACTGATCATTCCCTAATGGGTAGCACAATGCCTCTTAGGGTTTCCATTGCTACAATGAAACACCATGACCAAAAGCAAATTGGGGAGAAAAGGGTTTATTTGACTTGCACTTCCTTATTGCTATTCATTACTGAAGGACATCTGGACAGGAATTCAAACAGGGCAGGATCCTGGAGGCAGGAGCTAATGCAGAAGCCATGGAACGGTGCTGCTTGCTGGCTTCCTTCACATGATTTGCTCAGCATGCTTTCTCATAGAACCCAGGATGGCCAGCCCAGCAATGGCACCACCCACGATAGGCTGGGACCTCTCCCACTGATCACTAATTGAGAAAATGCCTTTCAGCTGGATCTCATGGAGGCATTTCCTCAACTGAGACTCTTTGATGACTTTAGCTTGTGTTGACATGCAAAAGCAGCCAGCACAGCCTCCATCAAAGTATGCACTAAATAGATGATTCTTGGGAGACTATATGAAGAGATGGAAAGATGAGATTACAGTTACCAAATACTTTGATTAGTATGTTTGCTGAATGACTAAAACAGTGAATGAATTATTTTATGATGTATTTTCTGTTTGGTCTTGAGATTACATTAATGAAGTGTGGTACAAAGCTAACCAGAGACAATGCAATATTGAGGACAGTTCTGCTACACAAAATCATTCTTCAGGTATTTTTTCCTAATAAAGTAAAACTAAACTTGCCAAGAAAACAGAGATACTAAAAATATCCAAACTATATTTGCTTCATACCTAATTAATGCATTTATAATTTGTAATGATATTTATACATCTGCCATGAGGCCTCATTATCCACAAGCTCACCATGCAAAAATTGCATGGAGATCTTGATTGTTTTTCATATGTGTCTCCCTCAGAGGTCTCATGGGGATTCCCCAGAGGATTTTTAGAACTCCTCCAGAACCTTATTCTGTCCTGTTATTTCAAAAATGAAATTCCAGGTAGAATCTATTTCTCTTTCCCTGAAACAGCAGGGAGAGTACAATTTTCATTCAGTATGAATTAAAATTTGTATGTGTAACAGAATAGTATACTGTATAATAGATCTGAAGAGTATGTCATTTTTACTTATTAGTTATTCCTCAATGATGATGGGAAAATAAAAATGTTGAAATCAATCATTATTTTGCCTTTTCTGAGTATCAAAGAATGGTGCTTGTGTGTAGTCTCCAGTGCTCTATCATGAAATCATGAAATCCAGCCATGATTTCAATTTTAGTCTGGTATGATAAACATATCTGTCATAGTTAACTTTAACTGACAATTTAATACAACCTAGAGTCATCTGAAAAAAACACTCTTAATTGATGATTTATCCAGATGAGAATGGCTTGTAATATGTATATGTGTTTGGGGGTTGTCTTCCTTGTGAAGGTCATGCAGGGCTATGTAAGAAAGCCAACTAAGCATGGTCCTCTGAGAAAGCCAACTAGTCACTTTTTCCCCAAAGACTTCTAGCTCCTGCCTAAGTTTTCTGATGGAAAGTGCCTTCTACGATGCAATAAATCTGTTCTTCTCTTAAACTGATTTTGATCAGAGTGTTTTATCAGAGCAGCTTGATAAAACCCAAACAATATTTTTCGGGACTTGAGTGTACAGCAGAATTCTTTCCTGACCGACTCATAAAAATAACCATCATGCTCAGACACATCACAATGGCCAGTGTACTTCTATTTTCCTCAAACATCTGTATTATTTTTCTTTCTATTTATGTGATTACTAATTAGAAGAAATTTCTTATAGTAAACTACAGGAATAGAACTAACTTCTTATAATAAGTTTTATGCATAGAAAATAATCTTTTTCTGTCAGTGATATCTCTTCTGTGGGATGCAGAAGACAATGTTGATAAACATATATATTATAGAGTAGAATTAGAATAATATGCCAAACATGAGATTTGTAGAAATAAATGGCAAATGGCTGCAAACATGTGAGATGATGTTTCCCAGAGTAATAATAGAGAGTTTTAAGTGGCATGCACTGTCTACACAAAACTTAGCTCCCACCTCAAGGGGTATAAAAATAGTTTATTTTGAAGCCAATTGTTTTATAGTTTCTGTTGCTGTGAAGAGATACCATGACCACGGAAATATAAAGGAAAACACTTAATTGAGGCTGGGTTACAGTTCAGAGATTTAGTCAATTATTGTCATGGCAGGAAAAATGGCAGCATGTATGCAGACATGGTACTGGAGAGGAAGCTGAGAGTTCTATACCTTAATCCACAGGCAACAGAAGGAGATTGTTTGCTACATGAAGCATAGCTTGAGCATATGTAACCTCAAAGCCCACCCCCACAGAGACACACTTCCTCCAACAAGGCCACACCTCCTAATAATGCCACTCCCTATGGGCCAAGAATTCAAGCACAGGAGTCTATGAGGGTCATTCCTATTCAAACCACCACACCAAATACAAGTGGACAGAGCCTTGGAACATAGATCTAGTTGTCTTTTGGTATAATCCTAAAGGTTTTCCTAATCAGCATAAATATTCTAGTTCACACACAGAGGAGGGCAACAACCAGCTAGTAAGGAAGTAAAGATGGCTCAAGACAGTCTGGCTCTAGACTTGTGACATTGCAACATTTTCACAGCTGTTAATTTCTCATCTGTTTCTCAGCCTGGCAGAAGTCCAGTTCAATGAGCAGCTTCCTTCTGAGAACTTTACATCACAGTGCTCATGTTTAGCTTTAATTCCTAGGAGCTGATTATATTGAATTTCTCTCCTTGTGTATATTACTATAAAATTCCTCATTAAAATATTCCAAACTGCACAAGACTGGGAGTTTTGAAACTTAACAAAATGTCAGAGGAATTTTTGTCATTTTCCCTTTATATTAAGTAATTACGTGTAGTAGACATTAATTTAAATAGTATTTACAACATAGGATACAATCAATATTTAACTGCATGACATGTAAATTAGGAAAACATAATTATTGTAAATACACTTTTTGTTAAATGTTTAACTTTAGTAAACAGTAATAATAGCATGTTCTGAAAATGTATAGGATGACAAAAATAATCTCACAATTTTTCAGTAAATATATATTTATTTTTTTCATATATTTTGTGAAGCTTATATTTACAAGTGCTAGATAATCATCAAAATCCATGGTTTCAGTAGTAGGCAAGACTAATATGTACAAAAATGAATAAATAAAGTTGTATCACCTATGGTTTAGAAGGCAGAGTGATGCGATAGTGTTGATGTACTTTAGAGATGGCCATCCTGAGAGAGATGCAGTGAACTGTGCTGTAATTACTAGAAAGTAAGCTTGGAAAAGACATATCTTATTCATAGAAAACAAGTACCTATGCCACTAAGAAGTATATTGGTCACACTGGAATTACACTGTACAAGAAACACAGATCTGCCCCTCCAGCTGCCTGCACATAGTGACAGAGTTGTCACACTTGGACCTGAGTCTAATTTTAGGATTCTTACAAGTTACTCTGAAAAATCTGTACTCTTTATGTCTCAGTTCTGTTCTGAAAACTTCTCTTATTTTAACTCATAATGCATTTCCAGGAAGCCTCTATGTGTTTGCATGAGCAAGCTGAGATCAAAGGAGAAAGTATCCAAAGTGACCCACATAATTGTAGAATTGGGGCTAAATTCAAGTGCTTCAATACAAATACACACCTGATTTCCATGTAGAATGAAAATAAGGAGGCAAAACAATGATATGAGGTCCTTAATGTGTTTGAGTCCCAGCATCTCTGTTAAGGTCTTCTGAGAAGTTATGAAGTTGGTCTTTGAAGGACTGATTCCCTTCTGCCTATTGAAAGTCATGTGAAAGGAAGTTGTCTCTGGTGCACACTGAGGACAGCAGTGGTATCTTGTTGGCACTAGATATGCCAGTATGAATGACATCAGAACGTATGATGTGAATGTCCTTCTGGTATGGAACTAGAGATTTACCTTTGGATGTTTGCAGTGCATCCTTAAGGTCATAAGTACTAATAAGTCTTCATATACATTGTAAATATAGGTACTAAAGCAAGGTGTCTCTGAGCCAGAGGTTATTGATTGTGCTAATCTAGCTGTTCACTTTGCATGTGAGATTCCCTGTGTCTAGTTCCTTAGCACTGGGACTCTGTGGAAATGTTTGCCTGGCAGGCTTCTCTGTGGATGATGGGCATTTGAATTCCTTTCTACACTTCTCTGTTTTAAGTGTTTATTCACTGACTCTTTTCCATACCCTTATACCCCCCCATAAACCTAAGCATAGCTTACCTATCCCGTTTTCTTTATCATTTATTTTCTCTTTTGTTCAACATATGTCATGATAATCCTTCTGCACTGATGGATGCATTTTTAATCCCTTCAGCCTTTCTTTACTTATGGCTTTTCCCTATTATGAACATATCATAGCTTATTGCTCCATTGCTTGGCTGAAGAGCATTAGATTGCTCGAAATTTGGACACCTAATCATTAAAGGTTTGTCACTCACAGTTGTTTGAATGGAATCCTTTCATATACAATCTCATGCAATTGAAATCTTTCACTAAATATTCAGTCTTTGGCATGTATCTGAGGCTGTTGAATGGAACAATCAACTATCATTGAGTAGTATTATGTGGTTAGACCACACCACAATTAATTTATTTAACCATTCACTCATGGAATGACAGGGCTGTTGCCAGATTAGGGCTACTTGAAATGAAATGAAGTATATTCATTTATAGGCTTGGATGTGGACATAGATTGTCATTTCATTGAATAAAACCCAATGTACAATTGCACAATCAAGTAGTAAAAGACTTGCTTAGTTTTATTAACTATCACCAAATAATTTCCTGAGATACATTCACTTTATACTCAAACTAGCAGTGAGTGAGAGAGTCTACTTTTATTATGCCTTCAGCATCAGGTATAAACATTTTTCTTTTTTTAATATTTATTTATTTTTATTTTGGGTATATGTGTTTTGCCTACATGCATGTGAGTGCACCAAGTGTATGCCTGCTGCCAGGAGAGACCAGAAGATGGCACTGGGCACCTTGAACTGGAGTTAAAGAGGGTTATCAGCCACCATATAGATATGAGAAAATGAACATAAGTCTTCTACAAAAGCTGCAAGTACTCTTTAACCACTGAGACAGTTCCAAGGCAACTCACTGTTTTGAAATCATAGCCCTTTTGATAGGTGTACAATAGTATTTCCTCAGGCCCTGAACTTCACTTATTTCAGTGGTTAAATTTCAGGGTCTCTCATGGTTACCATCTATATGTCTTGCTCAGAAAAAAATGTATATTCAGTCATTGCCCCAATTTTCTGATTGAAATTTCAATATTTAATGATTAAATTTTGAGATTTCTCTAAATTCTATAAATATTAATCCTGTGTAGGGTAGAAAGATCGCAAGTCTTTTTTTTTTTTTCTCTAAGCTTGTGACTTCTCTTCTATGCTTTATAGTTTGTAGGCATTCTAATTAATGAGTTTCTTTTCTTTGTAAATTAATTTGCTGTGAGATACAAGTGTTTGTCTAACCTCTGTACCAAACACAGAATCAAATTTTTGCCAGTTTTATATTGTTCACTTTAGTTCAAGATTTGTGTTCATATTTTAAAATTAAAAATTACTGCATTTGTTTATTAGTATGTATAGTAGCAGGGAGATGATAAATGCTGTTATGAATGGACAAAGTTCAGAGAACAACTTGAGGGAGTTGGTTCTCTCCTTCCACCATGTGGGTCCCAGGAATGAAACTCAGGTCATCAGGCTTCACAGTTTTGCCTTTACCTGCCAAGGTACCTCTCTGCCGCCTGTGTATTCTTTTTTCCTTATGGTATGAATTGAGGCTTGCATCTTGTGCTACTCTCCTGTTTACATGGAGCACATGATTGCTTCAGTGGCACCTGCTGGAACTGCTACTTCCTTCTTCAGTGGACTCTGCATACTAGGAAAATTTTAGTGAGCACAGTTGTAACCTCCAATTGTAATCTCTGTGGCTGGACTAGCTATTCTGTTCATGGCCACCATGCATGCATATGATTGCAACATGGTGATATAGTCAGCTCTACAGGACTCATGAACAGAGCAAAGAAATTCCTTACAAATCATTTTCTTCAGCAACATTGTTAAGATAGTCTAGAACAAGTCCTTTCCCCCTGAGTTTGTGAATGTGTTTGTCTAACTCATAATAAAAAGATACAGCCTTGTGGGATTTTCATAGGAATGCCATTGAATTCCCAGAGTGACTTGGGGAGAAATAACTCCTTATTGTGGCATCTTCTTATGAAGACACCATGATTTTAAAATTTGGATTCAATTTTTTCTCAACAGCATTTTTAAGGTTTCAGGACAGCTGGTCTTTCAGATCCCTGTGTTATCCATCTGTGAACTCAACCTAATAGAATTTTTTTTAGAATTATCTGTCACTTTTAAAATATGCATATCAAGTATTTAATAGCAAATCCATTTTATTAGATATTAAAACTATTCTAGAGGTGATTTAAATGATGTTGGAGAATTTTTGTAGACTATATGCAAATATGATATCATGTTATATCAGAGATTTGAGCAATAATGGACAGACACCTGAAGGAGCTCTGGATCAAATCCTTCATTACTGACATTTAGGGACAACAATGCATGCTTTGTGAACCGTATATTTAAACTGTTTCATTTCTTTGAAGAAATTCAACATCATAGTGTATGGCATGAGGTAATATGGTTATTTTTCAGTTTAAAATTATTTTCATTCATTCCTAAAATCTGAACTTTGTAGATATTATGGGGTCCCATGTAATGTTTCAATAAATCAATATACTGTGTGGTGTTTAAATCAGTTTGAGTGCATCTACTACAGAATTCATTCTGCCATCACTTTCTGGGATTCAAGGTGTGTGTCACCATGCCTGGCTATTTCCAGTGTGGCCTTGAACTCACAGAGATCCAGATGGATATCTGCCTCCAGAATGCTGGGATTAAAGGCATGTGCTACCACTGCCTAAACTCTATGTTTAATATAGTGGCTGTTCTGTTCTCTGATCCCCAGATAAGTTTATTGGAGTGCATAATATATCAACCACATTTCCTTTTTTTTAAATAAAAAAGTTATAACTAATAAGAAAAAGTATATGCAATAAGTATATACAATATATGCAGTCGAGAATTACATTAACTATGTCTAGTCCACTAACATTTGACAAATTCAGAGAAAATACTCTATTATTTATCTTATTTGGGTGAGTCCAAACTGTACCTAATTCAATTTCTATCCTAACTTATATTACCAACAGAAAACTATCTTATGTCTTTCAAACTTAGACACTTTACACCTCTTAGTGAGTTTTTTTTTTCTGAATTTCTTAACAAGGAAAACTGTACTTACACCTATCTAATCTTCAGCTCCCTCAGAGCCCTTAGAAGGAAATAATATTACCTAGTACAACAGGAAGTACAATCAAGTGACTTCCAAAAAATGAGTTATGACAGAAACAGCCAGCTGCCTGGACAGTCACCTGAGGTTTCTTTGCACATTGGGGCATCATCTTCAGCTTACAGGCTTAGTGTGTCTGACAGACTCATTTGTGAAGTAGGATGTATACAAGTCCTACAGTCTGACCTCACATTCAGTGTGAGTATTCCATGTACCAGATAAACCTGAATTCTGCCAGTGTCCTGTCATGATTCAGGATTTTAAATTCTGGAAATTGTTGGTGTTTTTGGAGTTGGCTGCCCATTCTTCTCGGCTTGTGGGTGTTTTCATCTCCTTTATTAAATGCCAGTCTATTATTGAGAGGTTAGACTCTGTCAACCTACTTACTCCCTCAAGAATAACTATTTCAGCTACTGTTCCACTGCACAAGAGAAGCCATCAGTCTACTGCCTATTCCTTCAAAGAAAGGGACATTGTACCTTTTTGGATTGCAAAACCACTTCAGTGATGGTGCCATGTTGTCCAGGCCTCAGGGGATGCCTGTTGCCAAAGCTGCAACCATACTTGTCTTGTCAAGGATCCGTAGTCTTTTGTTTTGTGTCCTGTTTTTCTATTTTGGATAGCATACTATCAGCAGTCGATGAGAGGACACTTTGTTGCCCAGTGGCTAACTTTTGCCACAATTAAACTTAACTCCATATGCATTTTCTTCAATGCCCATATCTTCTCTGAAGTAGATTGGTGCTGCCAGGAGCAGACATATCTCATAGTCATAAAAAAAGAAAGAAAAAAATATGTCATTAAAACATTTTAAATGCTGTGTTCTGGAGATCTCTGAAGGGTTTGAAGATGACCTGTCCATCTAAAATATATTTCTGCTTGACCTTGAAAACATACCTAATATGACTACAAGTTGGATTGTAATATCTAACTACTAACATTCTTTTTATGCTAATAGTTGGTAATAATAACATTCAAGGATTATCAAATTACATTCCATTGTTAAATGAACTGTATAGGTACGATATCCTGAACAAGATTAGAAATATATGTACAGCATTTTCTAACATTATCAATCTCTCTCTCTCTCTCTCTCTCTTCTCTCTCTCTCTCTCTCTCCCCCTATATATATACATATATGCATACAATATATAAAAGTCCAATCCAATGTAAAGTATATAAAACTAGTAGTTGTGTTTTAAAAGAAAATTTAATAATCTACCTTTTTATCTATACCCCATCTATATCCACTCTTTTTTCTTTTCAGAGTAGATTCAATAATCTACACTTTATTCTATCATTTTATATCTTTTTTTTTTTCAGAGTAGATTCAATAATCTACCTCTTTTTTTTTTTTCAAACAAGAGATTTTTTTGCCTGAATTTGTCAAATGTTAATGGGCTGGACATTGTTATGTATATAATGGAGTTTTTTTCTGAATCTGTCAAATGTTAGTGGACTAGACATTGTTAATGTAATTCTTGACTGCATATATTGTATATACTTATTGTATATACTTCTTATTAGTTATAACTTTTTTATTTTAAACAAAAAAATGGGAAATGTGGTTGATATATTATGCACCCCAATGAACTCATCTGGGGCTCAGAGAACAGAGCAGCCATTACATTAAACATAGAGTTTAGGCAGTGGTAGCACATGCCTTTAATCCTAGTATTCTGGAGGCAGATATCCATCTGAATCTCTGTGAGTTCAAGGCCACACTGGAAATAGCCAGGCTTGGTGACACACATCTTGAATCCCAGAAACTGATGGCAGGAAGCAGAAAGGTATATAAGGCATGAGAACCAGGAACTACAGCTTTTTCAGCTTTTAGCTTTTAGCAGCAGTTAAGCTGAAATCCATTTGTCTGAGGATTCAGAGGCTTTCAGTTTGAGGAAACAAAATCAGCTGAGAAATTGGCAAGGTGATCTTGCTTGTGGCTTGTTTCTCTGAAAACTTTTTTGTGTTGTTGTTTTTTTGTTTTGTTTTGTTTTTGTTTTTTGAGACAGGGTTTCTCCGTGTAGCTTTGGAACCTGTCCTGTTCTCTGAAATCTTTTAAGATTTGTGCTACAAAATATGAGTTCACAGCTAATTTGACAGTTCCTTTTTCTTGGTATCCATCCTTTAAACTATCTGTTTTTTGGGACAATGTTAATATTGTCCTCATTTAAAGAGTTTGGACTGCTCTCTTTGACTCTAGAAAGGAATGCATCATATTGATTATATTTTTCTAAATAATAAATTAAATTTTCCAGTGAAGTCATGAAATCTCAAATAATTCTGTTATATGAACTCTTAAATTATGGAACAAATTTCTTTAACTGTTTAACAAAATTCAGATTACTTTATCTTTCTTATTTATTTTTTTTTTTTGAGATGGAATCTCACCATATATGGCTGACATGAAAATAACTATGTAGTCCTGACTGGCCTCAAATTCACTGAGATTCTCATGCCTCTCCCTCCAGAGTTCTGGAATTAAATTAATGCATCACTATGTTCTGCTTGTTTGTATTTTTAAACTCAACCCTATTTCTGATGAGCTTTTGAGCAGAGGAGCATAATTGGAACTCTAACAAGCCTAATGTTGGGATGTGGGCCTGTTAATTCTTCACAGTGGTATTGTACATTCTTGCTTTCAATCTTTGTTAATTTTACTAGAGAATTATCAATAAAATCCTTTCTTCTATGTGTGTTCAGGTTCATGTGTTTCTGTGTGTTCATGTGTGTGTGTGTGTGTGTGTGTGTGTGTGTGTATGTGTGTGTGTATGTGTGTGTATATGTGTGTCAGTGTGTGTGTGTGTGTGTGTGTGTGTGTGTGTGTGTGTGTGTGTGTGTATTGTATGCATGCTCACATATGAGGGCATGCATGTGCACCAGTGCACATATATGGGCATGGCCAAAAGACAAATTCTGGTGTTATTTCTGAGGTGACTCCTACCTTGTTTTATGACATGGGTTCTCACAGTAGTGTGAGATTTGCTAAGGAGGCAAGACTAGCTGCCAGAAAGACTTAGGGTTCTGCCTCTCTGAGACTTCCCAACACTGAAGTTACAAGTGCATGTTACAACATCTGGCTTTTGAAAGTATTGGTTTAGGGGCTCACAAACAAAGCACTTTGCCAGCTGAGATACCTTCTAAGGCCAGGAGACTTACCAATTTTAGTATCTTCTTCTACGTTTTTGACAAGTAACAAGTGACTCTGTGCCATTAAATTTTATCAATTTACTGTTTTCAGTTGATTTGAAACATGCATGAATCTTTATTATATCCTGAGCTCCACTTTGTTTTCATGAACAAAAATGCTAAATAACATAGAATTTCTTTTCATAATTAAGGTGGAAACTGACTGCCTAGAAAGTATGCTTACTCTGAGCAATTCAGTGCTGTTTTCATCTCCATGTTGACTTTTACATCACATGTATTTTCAGATGTGTTACTTTTATTTTCGTGGTATTCAATGTTTTCTTTTGAGATTTTTCATTGGCAACTGATCACAATTTCCAAGGATTTAGATGTCTCCTTATTTTTGTTTTTGTTATGGTTTCTAGTTTCACTGATTTTCAGAAAATATTACATACAGTATTTTTTCAATTCTTTTATCTTTTGCATTTGTTTTATGCCCACAATATAGCCCAGTTACTGAGCATGGAACTTGGATATCTGCATTGTTGTCTAGTTAAATAGATTGTTCTAAAAATATCAAGTAGACCTCTTGGGTGTCTTGGTTAAAATGTTGACATCTTTAAAATAAAATGTGTTCTAAAATTTGAGCCATCACAAAGAAGGGGAATATGTAAAGTGGAGACTTGTCATCTTTTCTTCTTTGTTTCTTTATTTTCTTTTTAAATCTATCAACTTTTGTTTCATGTGCAATGAGGTTCTGTTCTTCTGAACACACACACCTAGAATCTGCTCTTTCTAAATAATGCAATTCTTTAAATTATTTTCTTTTCTCATATGTATATCCCAGATGATATTAAAATGGTCATATCTATTTTTGTTCAGTCAATTTTTCACATGGTATTTATCTGCTTCTAGCCTTTTGTTTTCAACCTACCCATTTGTTAAATTTTAACTGAATTTGTATTATACAGTCTAGTAGGCTCTCTGGTCTCGGATTGCTTTCTACAATTTTACTTGAGAGCCATCTGCCATGGAGCAAAATATTAAATGGAAAATTCTAAAGATGAAACATTCATGAGTTTTAAATAATACACCATTCTAAAGAAGATGCTGAACTCCCATACCAATGCACTCCAGCTTTCTTAGGATTTGAATCATGGCTTTGTTCAGCGGATCAACTCTGTGTACAGTATATGATAATTAGTCACAGTATTTGTCTTGGTTAATATATACTAACATAGGCCTGTGTTTTGAAAAATGGTAAAGCTTCTCCATGCTGTGCTGAAAGTGTTAGATCCTTTACTTCACACTACCTAACCTCCCAGGCACTGAATCATCTCTCACCAGTAGAAGATGGAGGACAATGGGTGTAGGACACTGAGTCGGGTGAGTGACAGGGAGGGGGAGAAAAAGAGCACAGGGTCAGGGACAGAGAAGGAGACTAAAGCAGAAACAAAGACAGCGAGAACAGCAGCATTCATTTAACATTTATCATGAAGATATTTAGAAATGTTCAGTTTTTAGCAACTATTTTTAATTTCTTATAGGAACTAATTTGTAAATTAAACTTTGCCTTAGCTATGTCTGAGAAAGACAAAAAACCTTACGTACAGAAATCATTCTAGTCTTTGGTTTCAGGCAGTCACATGTGGTTTCAGAACATAGTCCCCACTGACAAAGGAGTGTGAATGTAGAGAGTGCTTGCTTTGTCCCCTTAAGTTGGCTAACTCCTTACTTTAACCGGTTTCTACATAACTAAGATCATGATTAAGGATACAATGTGGCTTAAGCATATTCATTTTAATGCTTTGTCCCTGCTTGTTCTATGTATTGTTCCTATATCATTTGTCCTCACAGAATAAAATACTAACTCCAGGATTCTTAGCTTTTAATGACTTTTGATTTTCTTCTCATCAGCTTTTTTCAGTTTTCTTACCCATATTCTGTTGGTGACTTACAATTGCCGCCATCACTTGTATGGCCTATGCACTTCTCTGATTTAGTACAATTTTTTTTTGTGTGTGTGTGATTGTTGTTTTGGTTTTGTTGTTGTTTTTGTAAAATGCACTTCCTAACATGTACAATGTTCCAGTTGTTTCTCCAACCTTACCTCTATACTTCATATTTCAGGAAATACACCCTATTCATAGTCCCAAGAACCACGATACTATCCCTGTAAGTATCACTCATATCAATTCCTACCTTACTATATGTGCTCTTTAATTATAGCACCCACTGTATTTCAAATTGTTGATTTTTTTTTATTAATCTCTCCCATGAAGTCTGAAACTTTTGAGGTCTTAGGTAATTATCTGGTTTATGTCAGTCACTTAGACTATAGTTTAAATATTGATTTCATCAACACATTATATACTTCATACATAATTCTCTCATACATAGTAAAACTTGTGGAGAATCACTTTTACTATTAACTTTAAAATGTCAAATTTAGAAAATGAAGAGTTTAGAGACCAACCTTGGAATACTCAGTCATAAATTGGATGTCTTCATCAAATCCCTCCTCTTGGGGCTCAGAGAACTGTGTGGACGAGGACACAAAAAGAATATAAGAGCCAGAGAGGATGAAAGACACAAAGAAAACAATGCCTTACAGAGACAATAGGACTGATGAATGGATAAACTTATAGAGACTGTGGCAGCATCACTGGACCTGTATACATTTAAGCCAGATGGGTGCCAGCACTGGAAGGGAATGTAGACATGAGCAGCTCTAATCCCAAGCTCAGAATCTATCTCCAGTTGACAACTATTTGCAAAGGAAAAATTAATCTTCTTCAATTGACTCATGGGGTATGGAAAGCAAATGTAAGGGTAGACCCTATTCCTGGGCAGGACCACAGCTGACTAACACAAAACAAACTCAAAGGTATTTTTTTGAAATTTTATGTTTCATATTGCTTTATTATGACCATTTCTCCTTACTGGTCTTTTTCTTGAATGTTATGGATTCAGATTTTGTCATTTTCTGTTTTGTGGATTTTATGTATGTGTTTTTCTCAAGCTTTTTCTTTGTTTTTGTGGTTATTTAAAAAAATAATTTTGTGGTTTTTTTGTCTATTTGTTTTTTTCCTTTAATTTTTTATAAAATAGATTCTTCTCTCATAAAATACATCCCAGCCACACTTTCCCCTCCCTCTATTCCTCTTAGCTCCCCTACCTTACTTCTTCACCAGATCCATTCCCCTTCTGTTTCATTTTCAGAGAAGAGCAAGCCTCCAAAAATGACAGCCAAACAGAACAAAGCAAGATTCTATAAGGCAAGGTGAAAGTCCCCATATCTAGGCTAGGCAAGACAACTCAATAAGAGCAAAAGAGGCTCAGAAACAGGCAAAAGAATCAGAGATACAATGACTCCAGTGTTGTGAAATAATCTTTTTGTACACTGTGAAGATGTGCCACTCTGATTGGTTTAATAAAAAGCTAAGTGGCAAATAGCTAGTCAGAATTGGGGGGACAGAGAGAATGCTGAGAGAAGGAGTAAGCAGTGAGATGGAGAGGAAGCAGCATTGGCAGTAGAGAGTAAAGGTAACTCAGCAACAGAAAAGAAGTTAGATTAAAAGATATGAGTTAATATAAATTCTGAGAGCTAGTTAGCAAAAGCCTAAGCTATTGGCCAAGCTTTCGTAATTAATAATAAGACTCCATGTCATTGGTGGTGACTTGAAAGTCCTAACAAAAAAGTCTGACTACACTCCCATGGTTAGGAGTCCCACAAAAATATCAAGCCAACAGCTATAACATATATTCAGAGGACCTGGTGCAAACCAATGCTGGCCCATGATACTTTAGTCTATGTGAGCCCATATGAGCCATGCTTATTTGATTCAGTGGGCCATGTTCTCCAGGTATCTTCCCTATAGTCTTTCCTCCTCCTCATTTTTTTTTCCATAATGGAGCATTTCTCTCTTTCTTTCTTTCTTTCTTTCTTTCTTTCTTCTTTCTTTCTTTCTTTCTTTCTTCCTTCCTTTCTTTCTTTCTTTCTTTCTTTCTTTCTTTCTTTCTTTCTTTCTTTCTCTTTCTTTATTTCTTCCTTTCTTTCTTCATTTATTCTTCTCTTATATATTACATTCTGACCACATTTTCCCCTTCCTCCACTCCTCCAAGTCCTCCCCACATCTCACCTCTCCCCCAGATTCACTCCTCCATTTCCCTGTAGAAAAGTGCAGACCACCCAGAGATATCAACTGAACACGATATAACATGTTCAGTTACAATAAAACTAGATATATACCTTCATATCAAGGTTGGATGAGGCAGCCCAGTAGGAGGTTACAGAAGATGGCTGATTCAAGTTCTGTGTCCACAATACTAGGACTCTTTGCTAGTGTTACCGTCATAGATTCCAATAAGTTTTTATTGTACTAGTTTTCCACATTACCCTTGAAATGCCCCCCAGTTTCAGTCATCACTCCTTGCATTATCCCCTGTGAGCCTCTCACCTGACCCCTCCTGTTCTGACACCTCCACCCATAAGAGCTACTCTATTTCCTATTCCCAGGAAGATCCATGTCTCCTCCTTTGAGTAGTCCTTACTGTGCCATTTTGCATCTCCAAGTCTCTGTCCTCCCCCTCTTAAGAGAGAAATAAAGTAGGCTTGGAGTTGGATGGGTGGGAAATGTGGAGGATCTATTAAGAGATGGGGGATATTGTGATCAGATTATATTGTATGAAAAACTATTTTCAACAACAAACTAAGTAAAATAAGAATATTTATACTTTAAAAAGAACAAAAGAAAAGGAAGATCTTAACTAACAAGCAGTTGAAGGGGCTTCACCAATGTCTCTATTATTGAACTGGGGAAAGATGGACTCATGTAAGACCAGTGACTAGCCTCAAGTTGAAAATAATTTGTTTGTTCAGCATGCATATTCTTCCTCTATATTTGTCCATCTATGAACTAGCTGTAATTCCATCGATGGATGGGTCAATAGAGTTTTTTTTTTCCCTAATAAGGAAATAATGGAATGGGTAAGGTTGAAAGCAACTCATTTAAAACCATATTTTGTAACTAAATTTATAAAGTTATAATTTCAAACAACTTTATTTATAATTAGACAAATAATAAAATGAAGGTTATTGGCAACATGGAAGTTTTGTGATGCAAATTTAAAAAAAATATTTAGACATGGCCTTTTATGGTCTTCTTATTTACAAGAGGCTATTAGAAGGGCAAAGGACCAGCTCAGTTGGCAGAGTGCTTGCCTGGCAAACATTATGCTTAGTTTCAATTCCTTGTACCACATACAATCAGCATGGTGAAGCATGTCTATGATTCCAACACTGAGCAGGTGGAGGCTGGAGTCTCAGAAGTAAAAGGTGATCTTCTGTTACCTAGCAAGATCAAGGCCAATATATGTTACATGAGAATTTCTCCTGAAAAAAAGTTATATATATATATATATATATATATATATATATATATATATATATAGAGAGAGAGAGAGAGAGAGAGAGAGAGAGAAAGAGAGATAGAGAGAGAGATGGATATACCATAAAAGGGAGAACACTGAAAGATAAGGAGGAATTATAATCTACATTTCTAACACAGAAAACACATAGTCCATTAGTAGTCTTTGTTGCATTCTGATTATATTAATAAAAAAAGCCAATGAAAACATATATAGCACCTTTTCCAAAGCTTTGAAAACCTCTGTAAAATATGTAAAATATTCATGTTAATGGGTTTATAATTGTATTTGAATAATATCTTTGTGGTCACCATTGTTTAGGAGAGCAACACCTATTTCATACTAATTTGTCTTCATGAGCGGTGCTGAAATAGGGATGTGTTAAAGTGTTTTCTCCTTCATTATATTTAATTGACATAGATGCAGTAGTCTTATGCAATTGAAATATCTGGTGTTTTATAAATCTGGTATCAAGGACAGGATTTTCTTTATTTGACAGTGTTGAATAAACCTCTCTAAATCATAACCTAACTTTGTAGCTTTTGGTTATTTTTAGGTTGAAATTTAATAAATGTCCTCTCCCCAAACCATCATTCCACTGGGCTTCTGAAAATTCAAGCACAATGTAGGTAAAAAAGAAAGATGATATCTCGGGGAGGGGGTAGCATAGAATCATTGAGAAAACCAATGGCAGCATCATGAGACAACAGTCACGATTCCCTTTCTATTTCACAGGGGCATGATTTGTTTGCTTTTATCTGGCTTCTGCATCACCAAAACAGAGGCAGGAGTCCAAAAGAGATTTGATGACTTCAGTTAACAAGGGGTTCAAGACTTTCTCCTTGAATGCCAGTCTGTCTTATACAGAATGCCTGCTTTTCATTTACAGGTTTTCCAAAGCCTAGCTAGAGAGAAGCAGAGGATTTTGAGAAGTTGGGCTTTCCACAGAAAGTGATCTGTGACATCTAATATTGTGCAGTGCAGACATGCCATGATCTCTAGACTGCAATGCCTCACTTGAACACTTGCCAGAGGTTAAATGCGTGTTATTTGTTAATGCCTAGGGAGGAAACCCAATTGTTTTAGTGACATACTTGTTTAATTTTAATTAAGTTTGACTATAAATTACAAAGCTAAGAGTCAAGCAGATCTGTAGCATATGTCTGTATATTCTTGAGAAAGACCCACTTTTCATATATTTTTTAAAAAGCTATTTATTTTTATATGACTTGACTAAGTCTTCAGGATTTTTTGTTTGTGTAAGGATCACATCAATGTCTGGTGCCTGTGGAGTCCAGAAGAGGATGTTGGATTCCCGGGAAATGAAGTTACAGACAATGGTTTTACACTGATGGGTGGGTACCAGGAACAAAACCTGAATCCTTAGGAAGAACAGCCAAAGTTCTTTAATGATGAGCCATCATCACTTTAGCTCTTTCATAAATTTGTTTCATTTAAAAAAAATAATTAACTCCCAAAGAAAACTGTAGCAGGAATCTTAAAGGTACTTATTAATAAGAACAAACCTGAGGCCAGTTATTCGGGTGAACTCTGGAAGATCAGAGAAGCAGAACAAGCCACAGCTTTCTCACCTCAACAGTTCCATAGCTGATCCTGTTTCCTCAGAGTGGAAGCTTCTGTATCCTTATCCCAATGGCTCTCAGCTGAACCGCTGCTCGAATTCCTAAATGCTTAACCAGCCAAATGTTGCTAGTTTCTGGTCTTCACGCCTTATATATATCTTTGTTTTTGCCATCACTCCCTGGGATTAAAGGCTCACTTCTTGTGATTAAAGGCATGTGTCACCATGCCTGGCTCTTTCCAATGTGGCCTTGAACTCACAGGGATCCAGAGAGATTTCTACCTCTGCGATGTTAGGATTAAAGGTGTGAGTGCCACCATTTTCTAGCCTTTTTATCTAGTGGCTGTTCTGTTCTCTGACCCCAGATAAGTTTATTAGGGTGCACAATATATTGGGGAACACAATACCACCACATTCAAACAAAAAGTTGCAGACAATATTAGTGTTTCCTTGGGACTAAAATGATAGGCACAAGCACATATGCAAATATATATATACACATTCAAAGCATCAAGTGTAGTGAGTTTTAGATTGCAGTGTTTGAATCTAAGTATGGAGATAGTTGGCTGTCAGCAAGGGAAGAAAGACTTTTACTTAGTGCTGCTTCCTGTTGAGAGCAGATTTTCCTTCAGGGGTAAGCACTGTCTAGAGGGCTTGCAGAATTCTGTAGAAGTCTGTTTCACCAGTCACAGAGGCTCTCTTCTCTGCAATAGGCTGAGCTTGTAGGCGTGAATCTGCATTTATGTGCACCTCTGCAGACTAGCTCTGTCTCTTTTGTTAAATTCTGAAAGGGATGCATTGGAAACGTCTTTTGTTTCCTGAGCAGACATTCTTCATCTTTGATTGCCTGTCCTTTCTTCTAGATATCTTCTTTGTTTTAACTTTGTCAAACACTCCAGAGCAAAAAGTTGATTGCAATTACTAAAGAAGAGGAGTTGAGAGGCCCTCTATCTCCTGCATACTTGAAATTAAAAATCTCAGTTGAAAGTTTTTATTTCTATACTTTCCCTTAAATCTCTGCCTTTACGTTGTTCATGTTGAAATCTTTCAGCATCTCCAGTCCTTCAGACAGAGCTTGTGCCATCTTTAGTTTTTAGTCATGCATTGTCATAGTCAGGTCAAATGCCTTCACACCTTAAAGGATTCTCCCCAATAAAGAGTCTTAAATTTTTGACAATGAAATCCCTGCACATAGATTTCAATTATGTCTTGCCTGGGTGCTTGACTACAGTCACAGCTTCCCTCCCATGTAAAGATGTCTGAATTTTGTCTTGTTTCTTTGGTATATGAGGGAGTTTTTGTCTCCTTCCATGGAAAAATTCCCATGGACTTTGTTCTTGGTTCTGGATAGCAAAAATATTAGTTTGGAAATTGCTGTTCTTTCAACAAATATTGATGTGTTTGGACAGATGATTCAGTGATTAAAAACACTCCTTTTCCATAGTACCTGAGTTTGGTTCCCAACCTCCATATTTGGTGGCTCACAAATCATTTTAACTAGAGTGCTGGGGGTCAGATGTCCTCTTCTTCACTCTGCAGACAATTGCACACATGTGCACATAAGTATACACACACACACACACACACACACACACACACACACACACTTTAAAATATAAAAATAAATCAATCTTTAAAGTGAACACAGATGAGGTCATAGTGATTTTGGTTAAGGTAAACATGGTATTTTTTTCCTCTTCAATAATGAATTTATCTGTCTACCTATCTGCGACCAGCTTGATTTTTGCTGTGTGCCAGGTGTGCTCTCTATTCCTACAGTGCAATAGCCAACGCATCCTAACTGTTACTGATACACAGCTTTGTGGAAATAGATGTGTTGGGGGAGGAGAGAAAATAATTAGTAGAAAGAGAATTGGCAGTGTGTCAGAATGTGACTAGCGCCATGAAGAACACATGTGGGGTGAGGGCAAGCAATGGGTTGGCAGTGAAACACAGGGGAAAATGTACACAAGGCCATTGGGAGAGGTCTCAGAAAACAAATGCTGTGACAGAAGGCACAGGCAGTGGGGAATGAAACAGCCTAGAGCTGAGGTCTGCAGAACATCAGAAAGGATGTGCTATGTAGAAGAGCACACAAGACGGAAGGGAATGGTGCCACTAGCAACATCCATTAGAACAGTGCAGAGTTATTTTAAAGGGCTTACCATTCTATTCTAATTACAAAGGGAGGACAGGTAAGATAGCGTGTTCCATACCTGGAATTACAGCATCAGAAGACAGACAAGGGGATTTGAGTTTCAGGTGAGGCTGCGGAATACAGAGAATTCTGGCTAAACAATTAAAATTAAAGGCAAAATAGGAGAAGACCCTGACTGACTCCAATGAGAAGGAAAACCAAATCCACTTCTATGTTAAAAGGGTTCCTCTCCTCATTGGATAATGGACTGTTTAGGAGAATCTGCAGGGTTCTGATAAATCAATTTCTCCATAAAAACATTGCTTAGATCACACAGGAAGTTAGATAAGGCTATAGGATTTTTTAAAAAAAATCTTTTAAAGTAAAGTCAATTGGAATTCTTGGTAGGTTACAGTATTTCTTTGGTTCATAGTCTGAGAGTACAGGCCATCATGTCAAGTTTGTGGCAAGAAAATGAGGCAGCTGGTCATATAATGTTTGCTATTGGAAACAGAAAAATAAATGGTAGGGCTTGGATTTTTATCCTCTTTTATTCAGTCTGAGAGTCTATCCCATAGGCATGATGCTGTCTACATTCAGGTGCTTCTACCCTTCTCAGTTAAATCATTTTGGAAATATCTTCATAAACACACAGAGAGAGTTGTGATTCTGTGATTATTCTAAACCCAGACAAGTTGAGAATGAAGATCAGCCATGATAGCACACATAAAACTGGATTTGAAAAATATGCAAATTTATATTCACATTTGCGCAGTTGTGAACGCCTACAAGCTTCTCTCTGATATGATCATTCCAACACTTCTTTGTAGCATGGTATTGGATGTTCTAGATGGGGCAACACCAATAAATGAGTAAGTAAATATGACGTTGGGAAAAGAAGAAATAAATTGTGTATGTTCACAGATTACCTGATCGTCTACATGGGCAATCTAAAATAAATAAATAAATAAATAAATAAATAAATAAATAAATAACTGATGACAGCAATAAAATTCAAACTACTGTAACTGATAAGCAATTGTAATTTGCTGATGTAAAATCAACAAAGTCCATTTCTCTGTTATAAAAATAAGAGACAACAGTTGCTTCAAATTAGAAGCCCATTACTAATAATATAAAAATACATGTGGATAAATTCTAACAAATATGTCCATAATCAAAATACAAAACCCTGACTGAAAGTCAGTCAAAATCTTGAACAACTGGACATCTGCACTGATGGATTGAAAAAGCCAACACCAAGGTTTGAATCCTTTCCAAACGGTCCTGTTTGAAATTGAACAATTTCAATTGCAGCAGTTTATTTTGCAGATATCAAAACTGATCCTCAAGTTTCTAGATAGGGGCTGGAGAGACAGCTCAGAGGCTAAGAGTACTTGCTGCTCTTGAAGAAAATTGTGCGTGCATTCCCCCAGAAACTACCTGGTAGCTTACCACTGCCTGAAAATTCAGTTCCAGACGATATGACACCCACTCTGGATCCCCACAGGTACTGTTTCCGTGTGGTGCACAGATACACATTCAAGCAAAACACACATATCCATAAAACAAATAAATCTCTTTAAAGTATTTGTCTTATTTTTTGATATTACAATATAATTACATCATTTTCTCTTTCTCTGTTCGGTCCCTTATATCCTTTTTTTCAGTCTGTCAACTGATGGCTTCTTTATTCATTAATTGTTGGTGTATGTATGTATTATGTATGTATGTATGAATGAATGGATGAATGGATGGATAGATATTGCTAAGTATATAGCCTGCTCAATCTGTATAATGTCACTTATATGTATATATTTTCAGGGCTGACCTTTAGAGATGTGCCTTCTAGGAATGTCAGATGTTACATCCATAAAGCTTCACAAAAAGTCTGACTGAGGGCCTAAATCTGAGCTGAAAACAGGCAACAATAGGCATGTTAGTGTGGATAGCAGATAGACTAAGAGACCTCAACACTATTCAAAGAACTACAGGCAACTAAGGAATGCTGAGAACTGCAGGAATAGTATTCCTTAGGAAAGTGTATGCCAATTTGTTATCCAATATATAAATATTATTGATTTTGTAAAGTGTACATAATGCTCTTTCAGAGAAACTGAGTTCAGAGTTCAGCATCCATTCTAGGCTGTGCAAGTCACCTATAACTCCAGTCCCAGTGAGGTCCAGTGCTTTTCGTCCTGGTGGACACTTGTACTTATGTGCACTTGCTCACACAAAGATATATACATGTAATTAGAAATAAATGTCTTTAAAATTTCTGCCAAATTCGAAGAATTCTATCTGCCTATAATAAAGTATCAATCAACAAAATAATATTTTAAAAGCAAAATTAAAATAAACTCATTAAGTATACTCATTAAGAACCAATATGTATGATTGGTAACACCCAATCTCCATATTTACAATGAAGCTACCATAATTAATATGATAGCATATTATTAAAAGATTAAACACCTATAACAATGAAACAAAGTATAGAGTCTAGAGATAAGGTTTCCACAAATGGAGTTCATTAATCTTTTAATTAGTGGTAAAGAGGATTCAAGAGAGAATGAACAGTCTTGTGAAATTTTTTAGTGTAATATTTGGTTGCCAATGAGCAAAGAAATGAGCTAGATACAAGTTTTATAACATAAAAAATCCATTTGAAAGACTGGTGAGATTGATCAGACAATAAAATATCTATCAGGGAAACAGCAAGACTTGAGTTCAAATACTAACAACCACTGTAAAGCCCAGGTATGGTAGGGCATATCTGTAAGTCCAGTGTTCATATAACAAGATGGGAAGTGGGTATGAGGATCTATGGAAAGTGGTGAGACAGCCCACCTTACATAATCAATAATGAATATAAAAAAATGTGAGATTCTGATCTCAAACAAGGTGGGAGACAGTGATTGATGCTTGAGGTTGTTCTTTGACAAATGCATTGTAACATACACAGGTCTTATCAGAAACACATGAATTTAAATATACAAATGTGCATACACATACAAATAAATGCATAAATGTAATAAATCATGTTCAGACTTTACAACTGAGGACAAATATAATGTTATTGATCTTCTTGGAGAGAATGTATGACCAACATTACGTGTCTGCTGAATTTGAAGTAGTAGATTCCTAACATGATAAGCATGCTATTCCATACAGTGAGCAAGAATTAAGCAACTAAAGTGTGGGGAAACTTAATAGTAGTAACTAAATCTTGTATGATAATGTAACTGCATAGGGATTGAAGTTTGCAGAGTTTATAATAAGAAAAAAAACAATATATGTGAAATCTTTCAGCTAGATATAGATAGATCAAAAGTGAAAGATTAAGGAATTTATAAGTAAAAACATAATGAAATCCTAAATATATTAAAATATATAAAATGAAGGCATTCATTCCATATTTAGAGGAATAAGATACTGACTTATTTAATTTAGGGGAAAATATATCTTTTATACAAACCAAAATAAAACATACAAACCTCTTGTACTGAGGTTGAAACTTGGATCATATCAGTGAATAGGTTAATAACTCTGACAATCTTTTACATATAAAAAATAGAATAAGTAAATAAATGTTAACTTGTAGGAGCTTTGTATACACTCAATGACCATTTAGAGAAATATAGAAGTTACAGCTTATAACAATTCATATTGACTACACTAGAGATGGAAACAAGTAAAAAAATACTGAGATTAATAACTATACACACATATACAGGGTATATATACCCTTATGTACATAGATTATACATACATATATGTATATACACACATATATGTATATTTATGTACACACACACATACACACACACACACACACACACACACACACACACACATACACACACACACGCATATGTGGTTTGAATGTGAAACATCCTCCACAGGATCAAGAGTTTGAATACTTTGTCTCTAGTCCTGAATAAGATGGCTGCCCAACATTTAGGATGTGTAGCGGTGCTGAAGGAAGTAGTAATCCCAATGAGGCCTGAATATTTTGAGCTTGGCTCCACTTCCTGAGCACTCTGTCGCCTAGCTACAGATTGAATGTGATCAGCCACTTAACTCTCCTGAACCCTGCTTTTGTTGTTATGAGAGACTGAACCCTTAAACTGATAGATAATCTGTTCCTCCATTAATTACTTCTCAAGTATTTGATTCCAGCAAAGAGAAAAGCAACTAATACAACACAATCTGCATTTTTGTCTCAAGATTCTAGAAATGATGATTCCAAAAAATGAGCTCATCTTACATCTAAATATGCTTCTTACAACATTCTTCATTAAAAGAAGCTAGGGGTGCTTGGATAAATGGCTCATTAAAGAACTTGGGGATGAAATACTGCAAAATGAGCTCAGATAATCTTGGGCTATACCACATTAGAAAATAAGCTTGCACTCAAAACAAATTACATTCAGAGTTCCAAATAACAAAATTAAAACATTATCAGTAGCAAAATAGTGTTATATTAAAAGAATAGTCTTTTGGCATGCAAAGTTTAAAATAAATACTTGTGATATATTTACTATGAATGATCAAATACCTAAACAAAAGGAAAATAATAAACTTCTCATCCTGAACAGATCTCTGGACAATTTATCTAAAAATATCAGAACCTTAGGAATCAGAGAAAAGTATCCCCACTTCAGACACTGACTTTTTCTCCATAGTATAGAAAGTTGCTTTCAAAAATGAATTTGGAACTAAAGGAAACTGGCAAATAATAACTCAGGCCAGCAATTGAGGTTAACATCAGTGGAGATCAGTCATATTGATAGGATGCACCCTTGGTCAGCTGTAATAGAAATGGCACTTTATCACTGTGTCCTTCTCCCCCCTACACCAAACCCTATAACTCCTGTGTAGCCGCGAGGAAAGCATCAGACAGATTTCCATGAAGGGCATTCTGCTAACTACTTGAATATGAAGTCTTACAGTTTAGATATCAAAAAATAGAAAAAGTCTAGAAATTGTCACAAAGAATAAGGAAACAAGCTGATGTTGCTAATTCAAGCAATGTAAAGTTACACTGGAACAGAGAAGACATGAGGGAAATACTAAAGTTTGAATGACATATGAACATTTTCTCTTAATGATGTAAAGGTGTTGAGTTGCTAATTGTGACAAATATGCCTTTTATGTAAGCTACCTGCAGCATTCAGAATAATGTGTTTTTTAAAGAAACTTTTATGTCAACTCCCAATGTCTGTGAAATAGCTATCTTATATGGCTACAGGAAGTATGTAAACTAAAGGCTCTGGACATGGAAATATTAATCTCATCAACTAACTGTGCTGATGGTTTGAATGACAATACCACCCATAGTCTCAAGCATATTTAAATACTTGTATCCCAGTTGGGGGTACTGTATAGGGAGGTTGATGAGGTGTTACCTTGTTGGAGGAGATATGTAACTGAGGACAGGCTTTGAAAGTTTAAAGGTCCTTGCCAATCCCAGTTCATACCCTACTTTCTCCTTGCAGTACAAGATAAGAGCCTTCAGCTTCTGCTCTAGGAACCATCACTGCTGACTAGTGCCTGCTGCCTGCATTCTGCAATTATGGGCTCTAATCCTCTGGAACTGTTAGCTGAGATACATTCCTTCTTCTGTGACTTGCCTTGATGACAGTGTTTATTACAGCAGCAGAAAAGTAGCTGTAACATGGGTTGTTCTAAAAGGGAGGCAGAGTGGCAGCAGAAGGTATATATAAAGGTATGTATTTATGGGAGGGAACACAGAAGAGGGAATTTCAGCATGCCATGTTATTGAACCTGAAGACAGAAGGAAGCAATAACTAAAGAGAATTGAAGAGAGTAGATTTTAGCATATGTTCTACATAATTGTAATACATCACTATAGAAATTCTGATCTCTAATTTGAAACTGCCTTCTGTAATTAGTCTGTTGAAATTTTTTAGATAGGAAATAGAAAACACATTTTTAGTAATTATGCAAATAAGGTTTTGTCGGTATTTTGATATTACTTTTATAATTCTGTTAATTTAAAATTATTCTAAGCAAATCTTAATAAGAACAATGTAAATAATTGATTTCCTTGAAATAATAAACTAGGATCTAAAATAATGGTGTACAGGCCTGACTTACATATGTGTTATAATTTATTTCCATAAAATGATTCTAAAACTGAAACTGCAATTTTAATAGTATATTACCACTAGAATATTCTCTGAAGATTATGTTTTGAAAGGATGAAAGAGGGCTGGAGAGATGGCTTAGTGGTTAAAAGTAAAATTCCCAATGCCCATGTCAGTTGTCAAATAGAGACCTGTAAATCAACATCCAAGGGATTTGGCATGCTTTTCTAGCCTCTGATATCTGCACTCACAAGGACATGTATACTCACACAGACACACTTTCATGTATGTGTGCATACATACACTGACACATCAATAAGAACTTTGGGGGGAAGAAGATGAGATTGTAAGAACCCAAGGTAGGGGATGACAACTATAAAAGAATGTTTACAGACACAGCAGGGCCATTGCCCTGAAGAGCTTACACTGACTGGGTGCAAAACCTGTACAAGATTGAACACAATCCCAGTGTGATTGGAGGAGAAGCTTATGCAATCTCACCCCTCACTAAGGAGATATTGGCAACTGAAAGTGACTGGGGCAACAGGAGTCAGTTTTGTCATGTATGCAATCCCTGAGAGGTTGCCCATGCTTCGGTAGATGGTCCTGTACCCATGCATGTTAAGGCTGTACTTAGGGGTTCTTTACAGAGAGCATAAGAAATTAGGAAAGAAAAGTAGTGAGAGATAGAGGAATAATTAGAGGTGTAGTAGTGTGGATTTGATCAAAACATGTTATATCTGTATATGAAACTCACAAAAATAAAAAAATTAAATTTAAAAGAATAAAAAATAATTATCAAAAAGTTGAAAAGGTATATTTGGCCTACTAAAATTTTCAGAATAATTTATGATGAATCCATTTGGCAAAATAATCTTCAACTGTGAAAAATTTGACAGATAATGCAAGATCTTTTAGAAAGAGAAACAAAAGATTAATTATTGTTATATTCAAATAAATATAAATTATCTTACATTTAAAATATATTTATAATAATGTGTTAGCAATAAATAACAATAATATTTTCCTTGATCAGACACTTAATGTAGTCTAATGCTTAATTCATCTTTTCTATTCTAAATTTATCCATCATGGTATAATTTCCTATATCTATAATCTTTATTTTTAGGATTCACATTTATTTTCATTTATGTCTAATTGTTTGTGAGTCGGTGTATGGGTGCATGGTACTTGTGTGGGGCCATTGGATGGCCTGGAGCTGGAGTTACAGGTAGTTGTGAGCCACTGAGTACAGGTGCTAAACACAGAATTCCTGTCTGCTTGGAAGAGCACTCAGCATTTAAACCATCTCACCAACCCCCTATAAAGCACATTTTTGATATTTTTGGAAACATTCATTGATTATTAAACTTTGGAAAACTAACATTTATTATTTGAAATCATTTTCATATTTTGGAAAACACTATTTTAGTGATCTTTACTCATTTATTTTCTTTTTCCATTTTACTTTATGTTCAAATTTATTTCATAATGGTAGAAAAAGAGGAATATTGTAAATCAAAAGGAGAGATTTCAGAAGAAAAATATTCAGTCCTTTACTACTGAAAACCTTACTTTATGTCCCATTGCATCCCAAAGGCAAACATCTCACATAATAGTGGTTAGTGAACTCTTCCTAATCAGACACACTTTGTCCTACCTGTGAAACCCACTGCTACATCATTTACATGTTCTCTTTGTCCTAAATGTATGCCTTGTAAAGACCATCATGAATTATATGTTTCCCTAACTACTGTATTCTGAAGTGGCCCTCTAACAACCTACTGAGTAGACGGCCTCCATTACTTGTCAATTTTTATATACTCCATGAGATAATCTGAGCTGCTTGGAAACATAGGACTGGGCACACTTTGAGGCAATTTCCAGTTTTATCATCACCAGAATTAATGTTGCATTTACTGGCTCAAAATGATGCTGAGAAATAAGATACTGTAATACTTTTCTTGATAAGTAAATTAAAATATTAAAGTCTTTATTATAAAATACACTAAGTTAAAATGAAGTAAAGAGACTTGATCTCTGGAAGGTATTCTCTACCCATCCTCTGTGTGACTTTCCAAAAATGAAATACTTAATGATTTAATGTTATTTATTTACTTTTTTAATTTGGTTTTTGAATACAGGTTTTCTCTATGTAACAGCTCTTGCGTTCTTTCTTTCTTCTCTCTTTCTTTCTTTCTTTGGTTTTTGAAAACAAGTTTTCTCTATATAACAGCTCTGGCTGTCCTGGAACTCACTCTGTAGCCCAGACTATCCTCAAAATCATAGAGATCTGCCTGCCCTTGCCTCCCGAGTGCTGGGATTAAAGCCATGCACCATCACTACTGAGTACTTGACATTTTTTTTTTTAATGTTTGAGATTATAATATAATCACAACATTTTTCCCTTCCTTTCCCTCACTTGAACCCACTCATGCACCCTACTTTCTCTCTTTCAAATTCATGGCTCTTTTTCATCCATTATGTCATATCCATTAGTGTCCTCTTCCTTGTTCAGCTTACATCTGAGTAATCATATTGGTGAATCTTGATGGATATAGCTTATGACATTACTAAGAGACACAATCTCATAGCAGCCTTCTTGATCTTCTGCCTCTCACAGGTTTCTCCCAAACTGTCTTTTCTGCAATGTTCCATGAGCCTTAGATACAGGGGTGTTTTGTAGTTGTATACATTGGGACTGGGATCTCCTGCTCTGCATTTTGATTGGCTATGTTTATCTGCAGTCTTCAATAAACAGAGAAACATGCACTTATCTGTGGGTATAAGGACAAATGTTTATATTGTTATTAGGGATTATGATGGTTTAGTAAAGTAGTAGTTGTAGGTTCTTCTCTAGTAACCATGACTTTACTAGCTTTGATCATTTTAATACCCTCAGTAATGTAAATAGGTTCTTCAGCAGAGGACCAGCATTAAGGAATCTAATGGAGAAACAAATAGCTGTCAGTGCCTAGACCATACAAGTGATTAGATAAAGCTACCCACTTGCATTCACACCTGCTTTACTCCTAATCATTAGCTGAGAAATTGCAATGGTATAGTATATTATTGTAGCTTACATTGTGGGTTAAAATGTATAAATTGAATTTATTTAGATTTATTCTTCCCTTATATATAGATATAGCTGCAGGTAGAAACATATAACACAAACAAACAAATATACATGTATACATACACACACACACACACACACACATTTTCCTATGACAAGCAATAAAAAATGAAGTCTATGTTAGACGAGAAATGGAACAAGCAAGATGAGGTAGGATGAGATGAGGAATGGAAAAATGAATAAAAATAATATAGAATGACAAATATTTTTGTAAACAATAAAACCAATCATTCTGTATGCCAAAGAAATAACATCAATACATAAAATAATTTATTTTTCTTTGCATAAAATATTCTTCCAATCACACATGCTTAATCTATAGTAGGACAAAAAATGACTATACCGTAAATGCTATATTATATTGTTGAAGAAAATTCTGAATTAAAGCACATTTGGGGAGGGCAGGCTACAGCAAAGAGGATGTATAATATAAAGCAGCAGACACCACTTTCAAAGTAGACCCACTTTGTTCCTTGGGCTGACAAGGTTCATGCTGTATTTTCTGCACAATGGTTGGAAGACATGGCCCGAAGCCTAATTATGAAGTTATTGCATTCTTTCAGGCATTTTCATCTTTCCTTTAAAAACCCTCTTCCTTTTCAATGTTGCACAAAGCAATGACCCTTCTTTTGTATAAGAAAAGTGATATACTCAGTTACTTTAAAGGAAGAGATCAAGCTTATGAGTCTATATTTAAATAGACGGTTCTCACCTGAAGAGCTACCCAAAATCAATGTCCAGCTAAAAGGAAGTAAAACTGTGTCCTCTTTCCCAACCTGAACAATTTGTAGGAGGGTTCTCTGTGAACTTTGGCAGGAATGTGTGCCAATTTGTGCCTGCGTTTCAAACTACTTTTCTGCAATGATGTTGCAGAATTGATCTTGTTACCAAAATACTCAAACCAGCATCTAGTGAGTATGAATTTTGCAGTGTTGTGACTGTCTTTTAATTAAAATTATTCAAATCAGTTAGCCAGTATATTCCATACATATATTATATTACCAAATATATTCATAGGAAAAATAAATACATATTCATAAGTATTGATGACTTTAATGTGAGGTTTATATATCCATAGCCAAAAATCAATAGGAAAAAGGAGAAATTTTTACACTTAACTATATGAAATAAACACTGAGAAGTGAATTTCTTGTCTTGCATTCACTGAAAATTAAACACTATCTTTTAAAATGGTATGTACAAGTATAGTTTCAACACATTTTCAGAGATTACATGTTGGAACTGTTTTTATAATAAAGTGTGAATAAAGAAGAAGCAGTTGAGATGGCTTAGTGGTGGCAGTGCATACCACTAAGCCTAGTGGCCTAGGTTCAATCTCCAGAATTCACTCAGTGGAAGGAAAGAATCAAACAAAAACAAAAATAAACAAAAGCTTTCTTGGAGCACAGAGTGGGACATCTGCATTTAAAGCTGCTGTTCTCTTCTGGCCCAGTACTGCTTCCCTCTGGGTCTGGGCCGGAAATGAGAAAAATATACACAGGAAATCATTATGGGGTAAACAAACAAAACACAGTTATGTGTTCTGTCCTTCTGTTTTTCCTTTTCTTCATAGGGATATGTGTGCGTTATGAGAGTTTATACATGTGTGGAACTTGAGTGTGTGTGTGTGTGTGTGTGTGTGTGTGTGTGTGTGTAAATGAGTAAACATCTGCATGTTGAGGCCTGAGTTTGATGTCAGGAACCTTCCTTGATGGCCCTAACACCTTGTTTTCTTTGAATCAGGGTTTCTTTATCAGCCCCAAGGCCTGCTGGTATATCTTGTCCCTGGCCAGCTTGCCCTGCCTCTGCTTCCCAAGGTTAGAATTACAGTTGGGTAGCCATTTGCAGTCATTGCACAGGCTTTAGGAATCCAAACCCTGGGTCTCTTGCCAGAGATGCAAGCCCTTTAACCACTGAGTCACTTCCCAGTCTTTGAAAGTTAGCCATCGCAACACTAGGCTGCATTTAAGGATCATTCAAACCTGTTTGTCTGTGTCTGTCCTCAATCGAGTTCTTGTCAAAGTGGTCAGGCTTCTTTGGGTCTTTCAATGTTTCTGAATTTTATAAAAAGCCTGTTCACTTTTTCTCATAAGATAGTAGTCTTTTCACTATTATTTCATCAAATCAGTAGATCAATTTTGAAAGAATCAGTTTCAACAATATTAAGTCTTCTAAGGAAACAATGCACCTCTTTTATTGTTTAGGGCTTCTTTAATCTCTCTTCACAATATTTTATACTTCTTTTTCTCCTGATCATTTCTCCATTTCACTCACATTTAATTTTAATTTTCGTATAAAAATCAAATACCAATATACACAGCAGAACAGGTTGCCTTAATAGAACTTTTGCTGTGTAAAACAAGGTAAATATTACATAAGAACTAACAGCGGTAATCATTTCTTTGAAAATTCAGAAAGCTAACAGGCCAAAAGAAACAAGGTCAGATTGGAATAGCAGGTATGCTGGAAAAATAATAGATCAACCAAGAAGACAGTTCAGCAATTACAAATTTTAAAAGAGACTTAATTTCTCCTATTGTCCATTCTTCTTATTCAATTAGCTCTCATAAGGTCATCCTAGCTACCTGATACATTAGAGTGAGTAGGATGAAGAAGTTTTCCTCCTGAGGAACTATTATTTATCCTAAGTACTCACACAATGAATTTGTTTGTCATTTTAAAGCAATGAGACTTTTATCCTCTCTTTGCAATATTTTAACTACTATTTTCAAGACTTATCTAGTTCTCATTTAATTGTTATACAGCAATAAATGTATTTTACTTCTCCACCACATTTGAGGAGAGGATTTTAAGAGTTGAAGATCATTTCTGAACTACATTGCTGCAATAATAAAATGCTAGTGACCTATATTTCCGTGACATGGCACAGGGAAAGATCGAAGTGTCTGAGACAAAGAATATTACAGTTCAGTAGGGATGATGAACATTAGGGAATCTGATTTCAGAAAGCTAAAAAGAGAATGATAGCATATGAAACTAGATGAGAAAAGATTTAGAGACTTACTTTATATACCAAATTAGGATATAATATGTTTAAACTTTATTCTAATTTCAGTGCATATAGGTTAAGATTATTTGAACTGTATCCAACTTGCATTTATAAATGACTTAACCAGCTGCTGTGTTAGGAATTAATTTAAAGGTCCAGTGTGGAACAGATCCAGTTGGTGTTGCAGTATATTTAGAAAGACATAATATAGGCTTTTAGATTAAAATTTATGAGTCTGGAGAGATGGCTAAGGAGATAACAGTGTGTACTGTTTTTGCAGAAGACCTGAGTTTGGTTCCCAGTACTCATATGGAGCATCTCACAACCATCTGTAATTTGCTCCAAGGGATCTGACAGGTATGGCCTCCGCAGACACCTACTCTCACCTGCACATAACCACATCCGAATCAACAAACATATATGTGGAATTAAAATCAATATATATTTTTAAAAGAACAAGAATGAGGCAGAAAAAAAAACAAAGTAAAAAGAAGTCATGTGTTTGGTAATTAAAACAAAGAATTGAGGCAAACTATGAGGATGGGTAAAACAAAATAATCCTTGTTTTTAGGATATGGAGCAACAAAACAAATGTTATTCAAATAAGAGAAGAGCAAATATAGGGAAAATGAATAAAAAAGGCATTTTGATGACTATATTTTCACTCTATTGTTACATCATGATGTGGTGGAGTTTTACCATATAAATATGTACTAATTAAAATGAACATCCCTTTATTTTTGAAGATTATTTATTGTGAACAACAAATTGATGTTTTTATAATTAAGTATGAATACAGACAAAATTTGGATAATTTTCTATGTTTTCACTTTAAGAAATAAAAGTCTTAAGTAATATTTAATATTTTAATCCTATGTAATATTAGTAACACTTTGGTCCTCTTGGCTATTGCCCTCCAAAATGACTTAGGAAACTTAGCAGAAGTAGCAAGAACCATCTTTGCATTGTAGGAGATCCAACATGTTGTACTCCTTTGAGGCTGTAGTTGTGAAGGTTGGGATTTTGTTTCAATTTGATTGAATATTAGTGCAAAAGGAAATGGTCATGACTATCTATGAATACATCTGTTGCACTGGCCCAGTTAGAAATATTGTTTTTCATTTGTCTTGGATTGAGTGGATCAGTCAACTAAAGTTTTCTCTTCTTTCTTATTTTTTTTAAATCTATCAAATCAATACATTGTTGTGTTATTTAATATATACATTATGTTGATATCTGTAAAGTATGACTTTCAATAAGAAAAGAAAATCTAAACTTATCAGCCCTGTTATAATAAGGAGAGCCTATCAACTTAACAACTGTAGGAGTGTTCTGCATGGGAAACTTCACAGAGTCTGAAACACTGAGTTGTACATTAGGCAAAGTGTGCAATTGGTACAACTATTTAGAATACAAGGAATTATGAGCCAGCAGGTTTGAATTGATATTGAAAGGGAAGTGAGTGCCTTAAAGTGGTCTGAATCAAGGTGTTTGTCTTGGTAAGAAAGCTAGCTAAGGTGACTTACAAATCTTTACAAGCAGATATTTGCTTCTTCCAAGCCACAATACGATAAATATGGAGAAATGGAGAAGTTTTCTTGAATATAGGGAGAGAGAAGTTTGCCTTCTTTAGCCCTTGATAAGCATCGCCTTATGATTCTCAATAATAATTACACCAATTGAGATATATTTTATAGTCATGTTTTTCATTGTTGTTTTCATAAGATTTTATTTTGTTTTTATTATGTTTATATTTGAGTGTGTTGTATGTGCATATCTACACGTGACTGCAATGCTTGTGGTAGCAGAAGAGGGTATTGGATCCCCTGGAGCTGAAGTTACAGGTGGGTGTGAACTAGCTTCCAGGGGCTAAAAGTCCAGCTCAGGTCCAAGGCAAGTCCAGTTCAGGTCCTAGGCAAGAGCAGTACAGGCTATTAACTGCTAAGCCACCTCTCCAGCTCCTGGAGTTTTATTCTTGAAACTGTTTTGCTGTGTTTTGACATGGTGTTGGGTGAAAGACTGATCACTGATACTATCACTTTCATTTTTGATATTACCATGCTGATTTTTTTTTTTTCAGAGCTAAGGACCGAACTCAGGGCCTTGCGCTTGCTAGGCAAGTGCTCTACCACCGAGCTAAATCCCCAACCAACCATGCTGATTTTTATATAACAAAATAACAATGTTATATTGTTAGTGAGAATATATAATCTAATAGGAGGATTAAATAATAGTTGGTCACTTAATAATTATAATTATGAAAATGACAAATGTACATAGCAAACATTTGTCTTTTATGTACAAGTGCTTTGTGAGAGAAGTGTTTAAAGAAAAATAGCCCAAACTTTATAACAAACCTATAAATTTCTCTTCATGATGGAAATTTTGCAACATTCTCCCTACAGTATTGTATCTGGTAGTGGGGATTGGTGATCTTGGGTGTAATTCTAAGATGAGCCCAGGTATGAATTCCTTCATGTAACGAACTAAAGCCATGCCAACATGTGAGGACGAAGACACAGCACCTCTTCAAAGTTAAGCAATTGCCTGCAGTCTTCCAGACATCCTTCTCCTGCCACTTTCTTCCAATTTATCAAAGCAGAACTGTTGTGCCAGGTATCAAAGGAAATACACCCAAACCCTTATGAGCCTTGTAAGGTATAACCTTAGTGGAGGAAATTCCATTTCTATACAAAACCCTGTGCAGAAAAATGTTTTATAACACAACAAGCATTTTAAAGAACACAATACAAAGTCATTATTTTTCTATTGACAATCTTGGCCTTTCTCACTGAAAGCACTGACCTATTTTAACCCCAAATCATCTCAATAAGTGAATGTTATAATCTGTTATCTTCAAGGTTACAGGTTTGCCTCAAAGTATTGTTTTACAAGTATCCATTTTGACAAAAAAGAACAAATACTAAGAAATATTGACTCGTGGTGTATTGGTGAAATTATTAAGGCCACTCCACGTAGTTAAAAGGGAGGTTTATTTTGTGGGGTAACTTACAATTGAATGGATAGTTTACAGAGTCTAGGAAAGACGTGGTGTAGCTCGGCAGTGTTCTCTGGAGAACTCTGCTCAATCTACCTCCAGTGTCAAGAGTCCAGGAACCAAGAGCATCGGTGCATCAGGGTCTTGGTTCCTCAGGGTCCTCTTTTGGCCCTGTCTTGTTGGCGTGGCAGTTACCAAAGCTTCAATGGGGGTTGGAACTTCCAGGTCAAAGTTGGAATGACTACCCACTAGAGTGGTGAGTTTAATACAGGTTAAAACTACAGGGTGAAATATGAGGTATACAAGGGTAATTTTTTTTTAAATTTTACTCTTTTGTTGCAGTAAACTGACTTTTTCAGATTTCTGTATTTCACTTAAGCTTACCACATATGATTTTATCATATAAAATATCTTTTTTTAATCCACAAAGCAATAGAGAATAATTTTAGTTTCTTAGATAAAAATAGAGTAAGAAAGTAAAAAATAACTTATAAACATATCCACAGAATCCAAATCATATATTTCTGTAGGTTAGTATGTTTTTCAGTGTTAGAAATTTAGATCATGCAAGTTATGTGTGCAACAACTGGAAGAATAGTCATATTTGTGAAAAAGAAGTCAAGTGAAGAAGCTGAGAAAACTACAATGTAAAAGTAAGCCAGAAAGCAGAACACAAGGACATTGTATGAATGCCTGCCGAGTACAACCGACCCACTTATGAACAAGAACAGAACTGAAGAAAGACAGGCCAGCCAGATGGCTTAGCTGGTGAAGGTGCTTGCAACCAAGCCTGATTACTGGAGTTCAGTTCCCAGGACCCACATGATAAAGAGAGGGAGAAAGAGAAACCAATTCCTGCAAGTTGTCCTCTCTTGTCCACTCATGTTCTGTGGCATGCGTGCACACACACACACACAGAGAGAGAGAGAGAGAGAGAGAGAGAGAGAAACACAGATACTCATTAAATAAATTATCTTATTAAATAAAAAGGTGAAGTGATGCCAATATATGTCTTATTACTTCAAGACACATACAGTACTTTTCAGGTTCCAGTTTTTCACATCCTTTCTTATACTCCATTAAGCTCTTTTATATTTAACTGATATTCATCGTCCCTGGAAAACAAAATTTTATACACTTTTGTAAATAGGAATTTTGTGTTGGTAAGCTAACTGATCAATATGGTAACATTAAACAAAACAAACAAATCAATAACAAAAGTAACCTTAATACAAAATTGTAACAGTAACAATTATGTTGCTGCCTGTTTTTACACCATTATAAATCATTTTTAAACAATTAGGATTTGTGTTCCTTACATTATCATAGCATACAAAAGGAAAGAAATTTCAGCAGTTCTTACCTAATCTATCATATCAGTTTAGTGCAACAAAAGATGCTGTACTTTGTGACAAGTCTCAACTCAAAAACCATCTCTTTTCAATAATATCAGACAAAGTAAGAGGCTATTTTTAAAGACAAGAATTTTAGTATGCATCATTTCCCCAATGTATTTAAACTTGATTCTCACCAATTTGTATTAGTGTGTGTTTTGACAGAATACATTTATGTGTGTATAAATATTTATGGTGATTTTACTCTGTTGATTCAAATTTCTTTTCAGCCTTCCTTGTGATTGTTAGGTATGTATAATTTAGCTTAATTACATCTTAATGAAGAAACCAAAACTTGTTAAACATGCAGGAAAATAAATCTAAAACTAACACCAAGCAACCAGGGCATTTTTTGTCATGATTTCTTAGCATCAGCACTCTGTCTTTGGACTGACTGGTTGAGCTTCACTTTATGTTAGTTGTTTCTCCAATCCCTTCTCATTAAGAATGGAAATGTTACTATAATTTGCTAATTTCAAAAGTTGTTATGCCTTTTTATCTATCTATGTTTGTGTATTGTGTATTGTGTGTGCGTGTGCGTGTGCGTGTGTGTGTGTGTGTGTGTGTGTGTGTGTGTGTGTGTGTGTGTAGTGTAGACATGTCTTTACCATAGTGTTTGTGTGGAGTTCTGAAGACAAATTGTGGAAGTCAGTATTCTACTTCCATGTGGATTCTTGAGATCCAACTCAGGTTGTCAAACTTGGGTACAACACCTCTACCTACTGGGCAATCATACTGATCCTAATTTACTAGGATTTATATGTCACCTAAAATTTGCTTATTAAGATTTCTTAATCAGTTTCAGGACTTGAGTATTAGAATGCTGAACTGGAAGAAGTCACTGTACTACACTCAGGAATTGTAGGATACTGGCTGTGTTTTTGCCTATCAGTCTGGAAGGTTTTCTATTTAAAATTACCATTGCTTCTGGGAGGGCATGATTTCATATTCTAAAAAGATAAGCAACCCTTAATATTGTCACAGACTCTATTTTTTACTGTCACTAAGGGATATTGTATTGATTGATTCATGCTGTTGCTTGACCAACAATGAATGTGATGCTGTACATGCTTATGGATTTTTATTTAAAAGTAACTAACTTCTTTAACATGTTTGCACATCTTAAAATTGAAATAAATTCCCTTTACAATTAACATTTACATTCATATGTAAAGTGAGAGAAATATAGCTGATACCAATATTATAAACCTAATTTCTTCTTTTATCTTTTATGAAATGTAGCAAGGTATTTGAACATAATTATTGTTTTATAAATAGATTTATTCTTTGACTGGATTAAAAAATTTATATCCATTTATCTTAATGTGTTTTGATGTTTATGAGTTAGTATTCCACATTTAAGCCTGACATTTATCTATATTTCTCTACACTAATGTTACTTGGTGATATAACTCATTTTTAATTGAAAATATATTTTATTTTCACAGATTTCTAATTATGGTTTCTCTTCCCCCAGCTCCTTTCAGATTCTGCAAATTTTATCACTCAACCAAATCCACACTGTTCCTTTCTCCCTCTGATTTTCAAATAACTGTTTGTATTCTTACAAACAGGCATCTAAATAATAAGAAATGTAAAAGAAACAACCCAGAATAAGTCAAACAAGCACATGGGGAAAAAAGAATCAATTAAAAAAAAACACACAGATGCTGAAACACACACAGAGAAAAACAGATAAAATAGGAAAGCTTATATATATAAGAAAGAGATCTGTAAGGAAAAATGTTAAGACAAAAACAAAGAGTGGGTGCATTCAGGAACTTGAGAGGGTAGCAGATGCCCTGAAGCAGGAGTTACACTTGATTATGAGCCACCTGACAAGGGTGCTGGGAATCGAACCCAAATCCTCTGGAATTGGAATAACAACAAGCACTATTAAATTCAGAGCCATTTCTCCAGGTTCCAATATCAGTTTTTGTAGGAAACATTCACTTTGGTAAATTTGTCCACATGTTTGTTTGACAATATAATATACACATGTGCTCTGGGTTTTTTTTTAACTTGACACAAACATAGACATATTTGAAAAGAGAGAATCTCAACTGAGAAATTTGCTCAATTAGATTACCATTTAGGAAAGTCTGTAGGGCATTTTTTGTCATTAATGATTGAAGTGAAGGTGACCAGTTCACTGTGGGCAGTGCCATTACTAGAAAGGTAGTTCTTGGTGATATAAGAAAGTAGTCTGAGAAAGCCTTGGGACTTTAGTCAGTAAGCAGATTTTCTCTGTGACATCTGCTTCAGTTCCTATCTACATGTTTCTGCCTTGACTTCCTTTCATGATGGACTAGAATTGTAAGATGAAATAAACCCTTTCCTCCCAAGTTAGTCTCGGTGATTGTATTGGTTGTAGCAACAGAAGATTAACTTTATATATGCATGTAAATATATACATATATACAAAGTTAAAATTATAGAATTAATCACTTGCATTAAATATAGAATTAATTACATATGTATAATACTACATATGTAATTAATTCTATATAATTTATAGGTTAATTATGTCAAGGTCACAAAAAAGATGATGCATTAGTAATACGGAAACAACATCCATATTGAGGGTACAAGGAATAAATAATCCAAGAAAAATAAATCAAAAGAGGGGGGGAAAGATAATAAATACCACCACAATAAAATAACAGAAATCAATAAACACTATTCATTGATAACTTCAATTCTCCAATAAATAGACACAGAGTAACGAATTAGATTAGAAAATGGAATCTACCCTTCTGCAGCATCCAAGAAACATTCCGTACCACCAAGGACAGTCATTATCTTTCTCATAGATAAAGAAGCATAAATCAAGAAAATGGACCTAGGAAGCCAGTGTAGTTATTTTAGTATTTGACAAAATAGACTTCAAACCAAAACTAATCAGAAGATATAAAGACAGACACTACATAACATTAAGGAAAAGTCCACGAGAGGATATTACAATCCTTAATAATTACACACAAAACCCACAAGGGTACCCATGTTCATTAGAAACAAACAATCACAGGTATAGTGGAAGACTTCAATACTGACCTTTGCCAGTAGACAGGTCATCGAGATAAAAATTAAACAGAGATGTGCTGGAGCTAACTGGTGTTACAACCAAATGGAATTAGCAAATATTATAGAATATTCCACTCAAACATTAACAAACATATTTTCTACTCAGTGACTCTTAAACTTTCTCCCAAAAGTTGACCACATAGTGAACACAAAACAAGTCCCAACAGATAAAAGAAAAGAGAAATAATACCCTGCATCCTATCTAACGACCACAGGTTAAAGCTGATAGCAACCATATCCAGAACAACAGAAAACTCATGTAAACTGCACTTCTCATTAATGAGTGAAAAAATGAGTCAGTACAGAAATAAAAAAAGAACTTTTTAAATTGAGTAAAAATTAAAATACAACCTACATAAACCTGTCCAGTGGTTGTCAACCTTCTTAATGCTGCAACCCTTTAACATAGTTCTTCATGTTGCAGTGACTCCAACTGTGAAATTATTTTCATTGTTACTTCACAACTGCAATTTTGCTATTGTTTTTTTTTTTGTTTTGTTTTGTTTTTTTGTTTTTTTCGAGACAGGGTTTCTCTGTGTAGCTTTGTGCCTTTCCTGGAACTCACTTGGTAGCCCAGGCTGGCCTCGAACTCACAAAGATCCGCCTGGCTCTGCCTCCCGAGTGCTGGGATTAAAGGCGTGCGCCACCACGCCCGGCAATTTTGCTATTGTTATGATTTGTAATGTAAGTAATTCTGGAGATAGAGGTTGGCCAATGGAGTTTTGACCCACAGGGTGAGAACTGCTGTGTATAGGACACAAATAAAGGCAGTTCTAAGAGGTAAATTATTAGTAGTAAGTGCCCACATAAAAAGACTGAAGAGACATCAAAACAGCAACTTAATAGCACACCTGAAAGCCCCGGAGCATCAAGAAACAAAAATACCCCAAAAGAGTATATAACAGAAATAATGAAACTCAAGGGTTAAATTAATGAAACAGAAATAAATAAATGAAAAAATGTATAAAAATCAATGAAATAGAGTTAAATGCTGAGAAAATCAACAACATTGGCAAACCCTTAGCTAAATTTACCATAAGATGTAAAGAAAAGACTCAAATTAATAAAATTAGAGATTAAAGTGGACATAATACAACAGTTACTGAAGAAATTCAGAGACTCATAAGGAGACTTTAGAAGTTTCCACCAAACTGGAAAACTTGAAAGAAATGAATCATTTTTTTTTTTTTTGACACATATGGCCTACCAGGGTTATAGCAAGATAAAATGAGTAACATACACAGACCTGTAACACTAGTGAATAAAAGCAGTATTTAAAAATCTCTCAACCCCAAAATGTCCAGAACCAGATTAATTCAGCACAGAATTCTACAAGACTCTCAAACAAGAATTAATGTTAACACTATTCAGATTATTTTACAAAAAATAGAAACTACAATTATTACTTTATGAAGAATTGTTAATTTAAACACACTGAGAGGCATTGCCCTGTATTCTATATATTAAATGAATTTAGTATTCTTTTAAAAAGGATTATTTTATTTTATTTTATTTACTTTTGAATCACTTTATTAAATTACCTATGAGGCATATCTTTATTTTTCTTATTCACACAAAAGAATCTTGTATAAGATACAAAGATTGAGATGCAGAAGTTTTAAATGGCTCTTTGGGATTGCATTGTAAATCCATGGCATAATCCAAAATGATTCTATTTTATAGCAAAGGACATCCTTTTAAAACAGAAGCTAGGACAATACCTGACATGTACATACTAGGACCCCAATAAATATTTCTTGAAGTAATAAATGAATTGTTGGAAGCCAAACATTTGCAATTATGCAATGAACAATCAGGAATATAATTTCTTACAATAAGTAGGAAATTCCTTCTCTCAATAATGTCATATACTTAAATCAGAGGTGAATTAGGAGCTCATCCTAGATGCTCACTCTGATCTGGACCTTGAGAAGGAGAACGCTTGCCTGCTGGGTAAAATTAGGAACTGTGCTAGCAGAAGTCTTTGCAAATGTGTAGAGATGAAAGAGAAACTGCTATGGATCAGGATGCATGAGGAGATAAATGTGACTCTCTCTTTGGAGTGCAAAGACAGTATGATAGGTAGAGGAATATGGAGGGATAGTGTGAGGAAGAACCTACGCTACATTCTGTGGACTCTGAGAAACCATGAAAGACTTTAAAGAGAAGAAAACAGTGAAGTTACATGTCAGAAAGATCAAGCGTGGAGAAGCAATTAAAGGTGGGACAGAAGGTAGAAAGGAGGAGACCAATGTAGTAATGCAGGTAAATTCAAAATTTGAATCAACAGGATTTAATAACTGACTGATAAATGACAAAGTCACCTACCTAGAATATGCTCTAGGTTCTTATGTGAATAATGATCCCAAATAAGAGTTTAATTAATTCTTAAGGATTTCTGAGAGTTTCATAATGCATTTCAGTGAGGTACATTGTCACAGGGATTATTTTATTTTCCTTAGTGTTTTGTCTGCCTGTACATGGTGGCCATAGTAGGACTATACATAGTTGAACTGTAATTACAGGTGACTCTTAGCTCTAACTTGGGTGCTGGGAACCAAACCTTGGTTCTCTTCAAGAGCAGCAAGTGCTCTTATCCACTGTACCAGCTCACCTTCCTCTAGTCTGTTTTCTTTTTTCTACATGTCTATAGTTTTAAATTTTTTGTTAGCAAATAACATGACACTTTCCAAAGAAAATTTTCTTTTTCTCCCTATTTTTCCCACTTATCCCCTCTTCCTTGTGCCCCTCCACCCATGTAGCTTCTTTCCCACTTTAAAATTATATGCATCCTCTTAACTTTTGCCCTCCAATTCTCAGTGTCTCTTGTCTCCTCGTAATCTCCTACCTAGTTTTAAAATCTATTTCCATTCTCACAGCACAGATTCCTGTGAGAAAGCTCCCCTACCACACATATGATGAGCTGGACTTGTGCTAGGAGCCTTAATAGGACTGTGGCATTTAATGCAAACTAGGGTTTGTCCACAGGCACCCCGCCCTATATATTCCTTATACTCTGGAATAAAGTTGAGCTGATTCACTGACGTCTGTCTCCCAGAGGACTGTCCCCATCATGACCACAGCCACAGGAACCCTGTTCTCCCCTTCTGCCTCCTCTACCCTTATGGACCCATGCAGCCAATGGTCCGAGGAAGAAGTGGAACTATAGATATGAATGAATAATATCTCCATGCTTGATTTTATGTTCAAGGGTAGTATAGCCAGAACATATGGTTCCTTTATTATTAGGGAGTTTGTATATATCCTAAGAATAATTAAAGTCCTATTAAATAATCAAGTCAACACAGTAAATGAGAAAATTTAAATGAGAAAATTTAAATGTTATACTACCATCTAAAATTTCATACACATTTTTTTAAATTATGATAGTAATTCCTTAAGAGAATTTCTCCAGCCAGAGTCAACACTATATCTTAATTTCCTGTTCTTTAGTTTACTTTACCACATGGTAGTTTTTGAACCTTTAAACTTTATTTCTTTGCCTTCTGTAATTTAAGGAGCAGACATTGTCATCTGCTTACTCATTTGAAAGTATTTAAGGTAAACAGCTTAAGGAAGCTACAGTTGATTTTGGCACAAGGTCTGAGAGATTTGGTCTGCATTGCTTTGAGCCTATGAAAGGGAAGTACATCCTTGTAGGATTGCATCTAGTAAAAGCCGCTCATTCCAAAGTGGCCAGAAAGCAAATAGAAGTCAATTAGAAATCAGTAAAGGGCTTGAATCCCAAGATCATCCTCATGAACACACTCTTCAATGACCTAATTCCTTAGCACTAGGCCTCTAGTGCAGCCCACATTCTAAAGTTTCCCCTGTATCCCAAACAACATCAAGGTCTTGTGACAGAAGCTTTAGCATATGGGAATTTGGAGCATATTTGGAGTTCAAATAATTATGAGAGTCCAGAGAAGGAATTTGTTAAGTGTTTCTTCACTAGGTCTGCTAGAAATGTGTTTACTGTCAATTCAATGTATAAATTTTTGAAAAAAAACAGACACTAAATGATGTGTCCACCCAGCATATCTTATTAGAAGATACATGAGGATTTTACTTCAATATAAGTGATACTTATATTGAAGAAAAATATATATTGATTTTCTGATGACATAATTATTGTACTTTTTTTTACAAGTTCATCTACTATTTTGTGAACTATGTCATTTTTCAGAGAAATGTTAAGAGATCAGTTTTTACATCTCTTGAGGAATTTTTTGATACAGAAGCTCACAGTGTAGCTCTGGCTGTGTTGAAACACACCAAAAGACCATATTGGGATCAAACACACAGAGCTCCACCTGCATCTACTTCCTGAGTTCTGGGATTAAAGATGTATGCCATCACTACCTCTGACCCATTAGTGATTTTTTTAACCAATATTTCCTGTTTGTAATTCTCTTCTAAGGAAGAGCTCTTTCTTCTGCTCTAATTCATTTCTTCTTAGAATATAATGACAGTGATTGATAACACTATATACTTATTTGTATATAATAAGTATACAAATAAGTATATAGTGTTATCAATCACTTGTATATGCTTTGTTTTCTGGTGACTTGTTACCTTTATACTACAATTGAGCATTGAATATTGAGATTTATTAAAGTCACTTGATTCCACATATACCTTTCCCTTAATCAAGGCCTCTCATCAAAGTGGCTAGTTTCTTACAGTTAAGTAGTTGCAGTGGTTTGTCATTTTCACTCAATGTTAAATTATATAGAAATTCACTATTTGAGGTCTAAATCCCATGCATTTGATTAAAAACAGTGACACTATGCCCACTACTTTTCTTATTCCCGATGCTTCCACTCTTGCCTCCTATATCTCTGCAGACCTTACATCCTCCATGTGTCTATCATTCACTGATCTTTTACTGTCATCATATTTGTCTCTTTCCCAGAATACCATACAGTGCACAGAGAACTATGCAACGTTTCCAGGGTTGCTTATTTTACTTATGGGTGTACAGGTATGGATCTATCCCTTTTTTTCTGTGGGTAGATATATTTTAAATTTTTATTTTGTTATTCTTCTCTCATATAATACATTCGCACTGTAGTTGTGCCTCCCTACTCTTCTCCCAGTCCCTCCTCTCATCCTCCCCTCTCTCCTATCCACTCTCCCATTTCCCTTCAGAAAAGAGCAGGCCTCCCAGGAATATCAACCAAACATGGCACATAAAGTTGCAGTAAGACTAGGCACCTCCCCCTCATATTAAGGCATAACAATGCAACCCCCTAGGAGGAAAAAGGCCCCCAAAGCAGGCAGAAGGGTAAAAGACAGCCCCTGCTTCCACTGTAAGCAACCGCACAAGAAGACCAAGTTACACAACCATAACATATATGCAAAGGAGGGATCAAGTAGGGGGAAGATGGAGGGAAAGTACCAGGAGAGACAACAGGAAATCGGAGGCATTTCAGAGGAAAGGTAGAAACCTAGGTCAATGGAAACTCACAGGAATCTTTGAGGCTGACCATAACACTCCCAATAAAGGGAGATACAGAGCCTAGCCATCTCCTGTAACCAGGCAAGGCTTCTAGTAGAAGAACTGGGACATCAACCCAGCCACAAAACTTTGGACCTACGTTTTGTCCTTCTTACACAATGTGTTGTGGTAAAGGAGGTGCAGAAATTCTGAGAGTGGACCACCAATGACTGGTATAGCCTGAGACACATGATATGAAAAAGAGCTCCCTGGATACTGCCTGGAGAGACAGGAACCAGAGGCTTGTTAGCTCAGAGACCTAGAATAGAAGCAAACATGACCGTGCCCCCACCAAGAAAAAAAGTCAATAAAATGATGCCTAATAATATTCTCTTATACACATAGACTGGAGTCTAGTATAATCATCATCAGAGAGGCCTCACCCAGCAACTGATGAGATTAGATACAGAGACCCACAGCCAAACATAAGGCACAGCTCTGGAATCTTGCAGAAAAGGGGGAGGAAAAACTGTCAGAACCAGACGGGTCATGAACACCACAAGAAAACCCAAAGAATCAACTAATCTAGGCTCAAAAGGCCTCACAGAGATTGAACTGACAATCAGCCCAGATGATTTGTCTCTTTAAGGCCTGTATGTTCTTAGATACTACTTTTTTTTTTAAATTACTGAATAATACAGCATTGTCTGACCTTGTCATTTGTTTTCTCTCTTTTACTGGTAGTTCCTAAATTTTATTTTATTACACACACACACACACACACACACACACACACACACACACACACACACACACACACCAGGATTCTATGAGGGTGACCCTAGCAAGGAATCATAATATTGTCATTATTCATTTATCAACATCTACAATGCAAGACTTGATTGTTTAAAGTTTTCATAGCTATCAATATTTAGGTTCTGTTTGGATGTTCCTTTTTAACCCATTTTGATATATACCAAAACATCAGGTTTTTCTGGAATGTATTATAAGCGTGACTGTATATCTTACTTTTTTCATTACTCTCACAAAATAGAAAGCAACTTAAGTGAGGAAGGACTTACTTTGTTCACCAGTTCAGAGGAGCACAGTTTGATCCTGATGGAGAAGATCAGGAAATATTCTGTGGTGCTGAACAAGGTAGAGAGAGGATATTCTCAGAGAAAGAAAGCTTCCTCGATTATGTCTTGCTGGAATTGTCTTCAGAGACATATGCAGACGTGAGTCTAACAGATAGATGATCACAAGTTCAGCCAGTTATAATGAACATTAACCATCACAGTGAGTTTTGTATTACAAGAAGGGCCTGCAGTATCTCCCATAGTGGACGTACTATATTACATTCTACTCACTATGAAGTGCACTTCCTACTCCTCTACAGACAATCCAGCATTTGATGTTATCAGTTTTCTGGATTTTGTCCCTTTTAAGATCAATTTTTTTTTCTACACTTAACTTTCATCTTGGATGTTCTTTGCAGAGATACACAGACATCTCGTCTTTTTCCAGGTGTTAATTTTCATACTGTAGATTTTTAAAAGTTCATTGGATATTTTAGATATCAGCCTTGAACACATACATATTTAAAAAATTGTCCTTCTTTGATTTCTCTTGCTGTGATAAACTCAGAAAAAAAGGAATTTAGGGAAGAAAGGGTTTGTTTCATCTTGCAAATCCTGGTTAACAAACATCATTGAGGAAGAGTCAGGGCAGGAACTCAAGGCAGAAACTTGGAAGCAGAAATCCTGGATGAAAATTGCTGCAGGCTTACTCTCTGGATTGTCCACAGGCTCATACTCATCTAATTTTTTAATATGGCCCAAAAGCACCTGCCCACAGATGGTGCCACTGGCAGTGGACTAGACTTTCTCCCATATGTCAACAATTGAGACAACTCCCCATAGACATGACCCTAGAACAGTCCATCTGGAAAATTCTTCAATTGAGACTGCTGTAGATGCCTGTAGGCTGCACCAAGTGGACAACTAATGTTAACAAGGATGATTTTATTTCTCTCATCATCTTCCCTAGACTTAAATTTGAATGAAGCTCAGCACGTCAATTATTTTCTTTGTTCATTTTGGTACTTAAAGGTCTTTGCCTATATATAGTCATGTGGCTTTTTTAACACATCGTGCTCCAAGACATTTATGGTTTTGAACAGCCTTATAAGAAATATGAAGCTTAATGAATAAAAAACATCATAGTTTTATTTTATATTTTATTCTTTTGTTTGCTTGCTTTATTTCTTTCAAAATCACATTGGCATTTGAGGAATTTTACCTCTTTGTGTGTGTGTGTGTGTTATCTCTTGATATAAACTTTAGAATCAGTACACACACATACACACACACACACATTCACACATACATCATTTGCTAGGATTTTGAAAGAAATAATGTTGAAAGGTATTGACTTGCAACTATAGAATAAATTGGAAAGTTCAAGAAATATTAATGAATTAATATCTTTAAACATGTACATGAAATATTTTTCTGTGTATTTAATTATTTAATATTTTTATGTTTTATAATTTTTCTCAAGTAGACCATATATATGTGTGTCTTAGCTTAATATTTGATTATAGTATTTTGAGTTTTGTAGACATGTTTATTAATCAGCATCCCTCACTATAACAAAATGTATAAAGTAATTAATGAACCAAGAGAAAAGGTATATATCACCTCATAGTTCTGGAGGTTTCAGACACAAGAGGCTTCCAGCTTCTGGAGAAACTCACACTCTGGCAGAAGACAAGCTACAAATATTTTGGAACAAGGAGAGTGAGAGGAAGGGAACAGGATGCTGAAAATCCCTTTAGAGCCCCATTATGAGTCACCTGAGAACCTGATGTTAGAGCCTATTCCTAAAGATTTTAACCACCTCTAAGCAGGGCCACCCAGGAATCAAGATTTTAACATACAGGCTTTGAAGAGACAAACATCCAATTGACAACAATACATTCCTTGATATAACTATAATCATTAACATATATCATTAAATGTAAAGATGGGAGGAGCCTTGGCTGGAGAGAGGCTCAGCTGTTCTGAGCTTCTGTTGACCAGAGTTTGGTTGCCAATAGCCTTATCTAGTAGCTCACAACTTCCTGTAGTTCCACGTCTTCGGACTCTGTTGCCTTCTGCTGGTATTTATGGATACTGCATGTAGAAGTATACTGCAAGCACATGTGTGCACACACATGCTCTCACACATAAACACACAAATACATGATATACAGAGAGGGACCAGAGTAATGTAGATGCAGTGTACATATATGTAGTTACAAAATTACTAAAAAAATATCTAAAATTTGAAATAAGAAAACTGGGAAAGTCATTTCAAAACATACTCTTTCCTCTAGTTTGTATGTTAGGTCAAATGAAAACTTTTAAAGATCTATGTAGAAAGGCATATTTAAATTCAAAGCACCACTGAATTTCTCCAATACAATTTAAATTCATAATTGTTTGGAAAATTTAAAAATGAGTGAATGAATGTTTAGAGAGTCAGCGTACTTCTGATGCAAATTAAAAATGTGGAAAATACATTTGTTTCTAGATAAGAGTTCTGTATTGAGGATATTTTTCCTCTAAATGACATATAATCCTCATATTTTTATTTCTGTAGACTTGAAAAGGAATTTTCTTGACTTATTTTGAAACATATGGGTTTCTTTTTTTATGTTTCCATTAGAAATATAGTATGCCTGACTGGGGTGCTTATACATATATTCATTTTTGCAAACTTTAAAATTGAAAAGTTCAAGCAGTTAATCAATACTTTGGAGTGCCAAGTATATGTAAAGAGGGTGATGGATGCAGTGTTGGGGAGGGAATTTAAAATTTTAAATGAAATGTGTGGTTCTTCATTACCATGCTTAGCAGAAAGTGATGCCTTCACAGCTGTGTGTTCTTGGTGCCTCCTGGGCACAGATTGCTTGTCATTTTCCTTCAATTCTTTGTCCCCAAATCCTGGCACAGACCTATATTTAGGAAGTGTTCACTTCTTTGTTGGATTCACAGAAGAGGTTCCTAACCCTGCAAGAATACTGTTATTGAACAGATATGGATTATCTTATGAGTTAATGCAAATAACCAACTAACACAGAAAATAACCAAAAGAGCAATGCCATTGTATTCAATTTTTATGAGGTCCTTCAAAACATTGGGGACTTTCTACTTTTCTGGTGAGCTAGGATTTTGAATGATCAGTAGTCAGCACAGTTGTCCTAAGCCAGTGGTTTCACATGTATTGACTCATGACCAATAAAAATAATTATCTGGAGACCAGAAGTGATTAGAGCAAAGGTGGCTTTATTAAGGAAGATGTGAAATAGTTTCTGAGGGTGGGAGAGGCCCCAATCAAAATGCAGAGTTGTGGAGCCCAGTTCTAATAGATATATCTACAAAATACTCCTACACCTATGGGCCAGGGAACTTTGGAAAGAGGGGACAGAGAGGTATGATCCAGAAGATCATAAAGTTTGATATGAAATTTGTCTCCTAGTAATGTCAGAAGCAACACCCATAAAGTCTTAGCTACGTGACTAGCTGAACATGAGCTGAACAAGGATAACACTGGAAATGAAAAAGTGCATGGGTAAAGACACAAGGCCACAATTTTACCCAAAGAAATACAGGTAGCTGAAGAATGTGGGGAGTTGGATAAATGGTCTTCCCTTGGGATGAGCAACCAATTGGTTATCCAGTACCAAATGGACATCACTGAATACATATACATGAGTAACAACATACAGATAATTGTATTTAGGAACATCATTGCTGTAATAAAACACCATAACCAAAAGCAACCTGGAGAGGAAAAGGTTCATTTGGTTTACATATCCTGAATCATATTCCACTAAGGAAAGCCAAGGTAGGAAGTTAAACTTGACAGGAACCGGGAGGCAGGAGCTGGTGCAAAGGTCATGGAAGAATATAGCTTATCATCTTGCTTCTCATGACTTGTTCAACCTGCTTTCTTATTGAACCCAAAATCATCTGCCTGGGGTGGCCTTACCCATAATGGACTGGGCCCTACCACATCCATCACTAATTATGAGTATTTTCAACAAGCTTGCCTATAGCCCAATCTTGTGGACACATTTTCTTAATTTAAGTTACCTCAGCTCAGATGCCTGTATCTTGTGTCAAGTCAATATAAAACTAGCCAACACACAGACCGAGAAGGATGTATATGAGAACATGTGTATGTATACACATGCACACATACATAAAACAACAACTGATGAATGCAGAAGCCATGAATTTGAAAGAAGAAAAGGTAAAGGCATAAGGGATTGTTTGAGGGAGAAACAGGAGGAGAGAAAAGAAGTAATGGAATTATAATCGCAAACAAACAAACAAACAAACGCCCTCCATTCTTGCTGTCCTCCATGTGATATAAAATATGAGAGGAATTATATATATATATATATAATAGCGGTTATATATTGGAATGGCAAGTTGGTTCTGTGGGAAAACAGAAGACCAACACATGAAGAAAGCAAAAATGATGATGTTATTGGAGCAAGAGTATCACTCGTGTTCCAGTGGGAGGGGCTCCAGAACTGGGAGTCAACTAAAGGTCCTCTGCAGTGGAGGTTATATAAAATATCTGGGCCCTCCCCTTTCTCTTATTGGTGTTGTTTATGCATCTGCCTCCACTGCTTACCACTGGCTTTATTTTCAATGTCTTCTAGAAGCAAAAATCTAACATTTTGGGAGGCCTGCTCTTAGAGTCCTTTCCCGGTCTATGCTCCTTAAATTATCCCTCAGGAAGATTAACCATATTTGGGGAAATTCTGGTAGTGTTAATGGAACTAAATTCAGAAGAACATATGAATTTTGTTCTTACTCTCTCATCATTTCACTGGTATCCTTTAGGCAACCTTCCTCTTCTCTCTTGCTCTGCTATGTGCCTTTCCATGTCCTGATTGATTTCCCTCTCATGCCATTTCACATGCCTACACTCAAGGGTAGGGGAACTTTGAATGTGAGGGTAAAGCTTTCAATAATTTCAAGACTTTTACTAATATTTTAATATTTACTTATATTTATTTTTGTGTTTGATATATGCTTGTGTGCATACTTGTGTTTACATGTGTAGTGGCCCAAAGTCCACACTGGAGGTTTCCTGTCTTGCAATTCACAGTATTTGTTGAGACAGGGTCACTCACTGCATATAGAGCTGCCTGTTTTGGGGAGATCAATTAACATTAAACTCCCAGGATCCTCCTCTTTCTACCTCCTATATGGATTCTGGTGATCAGAACTCAGGTCTTCACAACAGCATACAAAGCCCTTCTAACTTTCTGGAAGTGCACATCAATTATAATCTTCAAGAGCTGTCACCACAAGACTGTCTATATTTATTACTCTAAATTGGCTCTTTCCAAATCATCTTCACATTCAATAGCTCCTTGGAAGTTTCTCAGAGAAAGAACTGAGTTTCTGTCCTCACAGATAAGTTATTCCAGAATACAGAACAAGTTAGAGCCTGAAGAAAATGAACACACATTCAAACAGTACAGGAGAGAGCCAGGTACTAGTTGGATTTTGACAGTGAGCATGGGTAGTCATCTGGGGGATTCTCCTCAGCTCCCATGCAGGCATGGTTACATGATTTCTTGTCCATATTATTGACCATTCTCCATGGTCTAAAACCTCATAGTGCAAAGCTTCAGTGTAAATCACATGACTGTGTTTCTCTGGCTTTGCCCTAAGACAATACTTTCTGGCTGTTGACATTCTGAGTCATCTCACTTGCACGAACTATGCATGTGTGTTTTTCTGTATTTCAACTTTATCTCTGATTTCTTGTTCTCTTACCTCTGCATTCTTGTTCTCTAAAAATCTCTCTCTTTATTATAGTCTAGCTGTGTTCCCTAAATCACAAATGGCAGCAGCAGCAGCAGCACTTGGAAAAACCTTGAAAGTGAGATTTCTGCAGCCCTACTCACACTTGCTAAACCAGACAGTGACTGAGGGTCCTAGCAGTTTCTTTTCACCAAGCTTCCAGATTATTTCCATGCAATCTAATATTTCAATCTCCTATCTTAGTACCAAGATCCTAAATCATGGAGTTCAAAGAAATGTGAATTTAGGAACCTTTGCAGAGCAGGACTTTTCTGGAAAATCAAGAAGACAGCTGCTCATTTGCATCTTAAAGCTTCATTCAGTCAAGGCCTCTATCTTTTTTCTAGGGGAACTTTTGTCAGCCAACTTACTTTCTTTCATTCTTCCCTCTCAATTTACTTTATCTTTAAAGTCATTAGTAATTTAATTTGAAATTATCGTAGCTAGTGTTAATGGGTCAACTTGACACAGCTAGAGGAGTTGAACTGGTGCCTACCTAGAGTTTCCACACCTACTAACTAGTGTGCATGGTACTTGAAAGTACTCTTCACACTACCAGAAGAGAAAGATAAACCTCAACCCAGGTACAAATCTTCAATCTGCAATGGTGACCTGTCTGGAAGATATACTAAGAAGATAGTGACAAAATGTTATGGAAATAACCAAGCACAATGTGATTAGATATAAGGTTTGCTCTCACAAGAAGGAACTCATGTTCAATACTTGTCAGGTGACTGAGAACCTAAAGCTAAACAGGACATGGGCCTTGGGTAAAACCAAATGCTATTGTCCTGCTAAAGGAACATAGTAATTAAATGACTCCTAGCTACATCCTTCTATACTCATAGATCAATGTGTTGCTCAGCCATCACAGAAGCTACTTTCTGAAGTACCTCAGAACAAACATAGAAACTGACAGTGGAACAAAGTGTGGAGAGTGAGAGACCTTGGAACTCTCAGTATTAGATGTGATATCTCCATCAAATCCCTCCTATCCAAGAACTCTGTGGAAGAGGAGGCAGAAAGATTGTAAGAGGCAGCAGGGGTGGAAGACACCAAGAAAACAAGGCCTTCCCAATACAACAGGACTGAAGCACATATGAACTCACAGAGACTGTGGCAGCACGCACAGGGTCTGCACTTGTCTAGGCCACATGGGGTCTCAGCACAGAGAAAAGAGGTCTACTGGAGCCCCAATCCTGAACCCAGAAGTTATCTCCAATTTGCAACTGCTCTGAAAGGAAATAATAATTTCCTCCAACAGAGAGTCACTGGGTAATTCAAACTATGTCCAGAAACAGATGGCCAGCAAAAAACAACCTCAGTGTTATTTTTGGAGGTTTCTATCTCATAATGCTATGTCTGGGCACTTTTTCTTAACATTATATGTCTTTTACTTACACATAATGGCTTCTGGTATTGTGTTTTTATGGAATTTGTGTGTGTGTGTGTGTGTGTGTGTGTATCTTTGCCCATGTATTCCTTGTGCTTTTTCTGTTATTCTTGCTGTTTGTTTAGTCCTATTCTTTTTCCCCCTTACTTTACTATATTATTATCTTTATTTTTCTAGATGTCTATTTTCTAATGAGAGAGAGCAAGAAAAGGTTTGACTTTGGGTGGGTAGGGAAGTGTGGATTATCTGACAGAAGTAGGAGAAGGGGAAGCCGTAATCACAATACATTGTAGGTAGAGTTTTCCTGTCCCATCTGCTGGCTCCAAAATAACCACAGAGAGGCTTAATATTAATTATAAATGCCCAGCAATACATAAGGGTTGTAAATACCTAACTTTTACATTTAAATTAACCCATATTTCTTATCTATGCTTTGCCACAAGGCTCATGATTCGTTACCTCATTTTCTACATGTCCTCCTTCCTCAGAGGCTGGTTGGCATCTCTCCTGACTTTGCCCTACTTCTTTCCATCATTCTCAGTTTGGTTTTCCAACCTAACCTCCTGCCCAGCTACTGGCCTGCTAGCTTTCTATTAACCAACATATCCACAATGTAGAAAAGGATTGATTCACAGCTATACATTATATGAAAAAAAAATATTTTCAATTAAAAAGAAAAAGATTCCCCTGGAGGGGAGGGGAACAGTTTTCATTAAGTAATTGTCTTTATCAGGTCTGTGCATAGGTTTGTAAAGGATTATCTCAAGTCTCTTAATTAGAAATGGAGAGCCCCATCTACTCTATGCAGTACATTTACTGGGAAGCTCATTCACAGTTATATAAGAGAGCTAACTAAGCAAAAGTCTGTGAACAAGTTAGAGAGCGAGTGATCGAGCAGCATCGCACCTAGGTTGCGTCTCGAGGTTATTGCCTTGACTTTCTTCTTTGATTTTCCTCAGTGGTGGGTTGTGACTTGAAACTGTAACCAAGATTGCTTGGTTTATACTAGCAACCAAGAATAACTTGAACAGTGGTCATTAGGGAAGCGATCATTGTACAATCAAAATTTTGCCTTCCCTGTCAATTTCAGGCACTTTGAGTGATTTTGTATCCCCCATAGGAGACAAAGACAATTCACTTATTAGTAGGAATCTTGTAGCATGTTCCAAAACATTGAATAACTTTTTAATAGTACGGCTATAAACCATTCAACATCGGAGTCTGTGCTATGAAGGCCAACAGTTTGTAATGCAGGGTTTAATTAAATTGGGCACCACTATAATTAAAGGTTTTGAGTTATTAATGCATCACACTGGCAAACATTTAATTTTTATCTCTCCAGTGCAACCCTTATTAAAATGGAATATTAGGACACTTAAATCGAATTTGCAGCAGAAATGGTTTGGATTCATAGATGTAATTCAGGACAATGCACTCCAGGAACTGTTTTCTTCTTAAATAAAAGAGAGGATTTTTGGAGGCACAGGAAATGAGTCTCACATAAAAGAACAATTCCATTTAAAAAAAAAAAAACAAATTTATATTAGGTGCTGAAAAAGTAACTTGGAGAAGGATGTGTTCTCAGTACTCTGTTTTAGAAGTCCAACCATCCTTACTCTATGCTACCTTGGGATTTGGAAACTCAAAATTCTTCCTAAAACTAAGATTGCTGTAGTAGCATACCCTATCTCAGGAAACATCTCATGTATTTCATCTGAATCTAAAAGAAGTGAAAGAGGGGCTTGAGAGATGGTTCAATGCTTAAGAGTTCATATTGCTCTTCTTGAAGACCTAAGTAGGAAGATCTAAGTTAAGGGACAGTTCATAGACAATGTACTCCACCTAGAACTACAATTCCATGTTATCAAATGCCCCTGGCCTCTGCAGGTATTTGCACTCATACAATTTTTTAATTTAAATAAAAAAGGAGCATAGACATCTATTAACTATTGGTTTTCATTTTCATTCAAACAAATATTAATTATAAGCTTCATCTCTGGTCATCCATCTTTGATTTTAGGTGATTCTGCTGGGTAGAAGTATACATGCCTTTCAGCATTGATATGTGAATTTGTGATAGCATTTTCTTACCAGTTAAAACTAACATCAGGACTACAGAATCACAGAAGAAATTCTAAGCAGTATTAGTTTGTTCTGTCACCAGGAAACTGACAATTAAGTAAGACTGGCATTTTTACACTCCATATGCTTCACTGAAAAGTTAAAATTCTATGATAGCCATTTTCAAATTATAAAGGGTCATGTATTTAGGAGAATTTTGGGCCTTTGTTTGTTTTATCATTTGGCAGCCTTAGTTTTATAACAGTTACCTGATCCCTTTCCCCAAATTCTGTCCCACAGAATATTCATTGGAAAATACTGTTGTCATCAAAAGAGATTTTATCTAAGAACTAAATGACCTTAAGTCAATCATTTATGCCATTTTGACTATGAGAACTTATAAAAACTAAGTAGCTGATCATTTTGCTTGAGAAGTAGGGCCCTCTTCAAGGTTTCTATCACATTACAAACTTGTTGTGAAAGTATACGTGTACAGAAATGTGAACAACTGTGTTTAATTATTTTATCTCTTGAAATTTTCACTCATGTATATAATAACACACCAGCCAAATTCATCCATTCTTGCTTACTCTCTTCCAACACCCTTTCCCCCAGTCCTCCCACCAAGTCCCCATAGCAAATCCAGATTTGTTTGATTCTGTTTGTTTATTCTATTTTACTCTCTGACCCAGTGGGTTAAACCAGGACCACTGGCATGAGAAAGGGTATGGGACTATCCACTGCAGAATGAGTAACTCCCCTATGGTTAAATAACTGAAGACAATCTTCTACAGCAACCTTCTGTCAAATTCTCTCTTGTGCAGGGGAGATCCATGATCTTGTTCCCATTTATGATTGAAGGTTTATGGGTTCAATCTTGCGTACTCTACACAGACTCTTCCAGCTGGTCTAAGTTCAGGAGTCCCTGCGCCATGTTGAAGTATGATGAACTTTTCAATACAGGTAAATTTTTCATTTTAATTGCAGTATCTTTCATTTATTACCAAACCAGTCACCAGTTCTGTGAATTTCCTGGCCCTTCTTAATGCTTAACCTCACATGATATGTTAAAAAGAACATCCTTAAGTGTGCAGACATTGATAGCACCTTGCAGGTTAGTTTACAGTTCACCTGGCATATTGGGGTGAAGTAAGATGATTGGGATGAGTGTGCATCTCATGGGAAAAATATCATACAGAAAACACTGCATGAAAAGAGACTGGCAAAGGACAGTGATGGGTCCATAGTGATGTTTCCAGGACCATATCTTGACCCATTCCTTGGCTATGCTCAATCTCATTTAAACCACAACCTCTTCCCAGTACCCTAAACATGGATTTGAGGGTAGGGGGGTTACACATGAGAATGCTTTGTCCCTCTTCTCAATGTGACCACATGGAATAAATCTTTTTTTTTTTTACTTGTCACTAAAAGTTTGCTAATTTAATTGGGTTATTAAAGCCTGGCTTAGCAGGCTTGTCAGAACAGAGATGGTAAGACCCTAATGACTGATAACGGATCTACATATCAGAGAAATGGCTAGTCCAAATGAGACAAGTAATGGTGGCTATTGTTCAAGACTACATTCAATAAACCATGCTTAATTTACTATGGATATTTTCAAAGAGAAAATAACATAGAGGCAATTTCTTGATTAAAATTGAGTTTTGTCTGAGGATTTCTTTAGAAGCAGTGGTGAGAAGAAAAGAATTTTACAATAAACCTAGGACTATCTTCCCAGAAACAAGCATACTTAGGTGTGAGAGGCTTCTGTGGAAGACAGCTTTTGTAAGAACATTATTGGTAATAGATACAGTGTGGGGTTTTTGTTTATTTGTTTGTGTGTTTTACTTTATTTTAAAGTAGCTAGGTGTGGTGACGCTGACTATTAATGTCAGCGCTAAGGAAGCAGGAGGCAGATCTCTGTGAATTCCAGGCCAGCATAGTCTACATAGTGAGTTTCAGGCCCGCCAGAGTTACACAGTAAGACCTTTTCCCAAACATCTAAAAATAAATAAATAAACAAATTGAGAAGCAGATAGCTGGCTTTTGTACACTACTTGCTGTAGATAAACTAGAATTATGTGCATTTAGAGAATGAAAAGCAAAATAGTCCAAAATAGGTGACAATTGGATCCTGGACCTGCAGCTTTCCAATCTCTTCACAGTTATTGAAGTTCTAATCAGTTATCATTGGGAGAACGCTGCTTCTTTCTGGGAAGTTTTGCTCAGCTCACTGGTGCATAAATTTTTAAAGCTACTAGCATAGGCTGAATTTTTTATTGACACCAATTAGACAGTCATCATTTCAATAAGTATATAGCTAGGACCAGAATCTTTATCTCTTGGATATTATAGAGGAAAAGAACCCACTAAGGGAGGAATTCAGATTTGTTATACCGTAGGAGGCAGCAGACCATAATAGATGATCTTAATGCAGGATATTCCCATTTAGAATTTAACTGATTTTTGCATGAAGAATCATCTAATCCTGCTATCTAATCTTTAGTTTTATACTTTTAAGTACTTTTACATATTGAAAGGGACTCAGCTACAGATAGAGGGCATAACACAGATAGACATTTCAGCTTGAAGGGACTGTATGGGTTGAAATTTGCTATCTGGGGCTCTTACTTTTAGACTTCTTTCCAAATACAAACTATGAGAGTGGCAGCATTTATCAACCTTATAAAATTACATATTTAGAAAAAATCCTAGTGCAGTATCTTGTTTGAATGGTCTCTATTTAAATGTAAATTTCAGGTTCCTTCAGTCATAAAAGGAATTTTCAATAAAAGAGGTGTGTGTTTTCAATGCTAATGGGTTGTTTATCTCACCACGTGGCTTGGCATTAATAGCCCAGCACAGAGGATTTATCTTGGGAAATGGATAAAGGAGATAGATAGCCAGTGATGATATTTAAAACTGTTTGTTGGGAGGGGTTACCAGTGGAATAAGAAGAAAGTTTTAAACAGGAATTTTTAAAAATAGCCTTTCTTAAGAAAACTAATTCAGCCAGGTGGTGGCCCATGCCTTTAATCTCAGCACTTGGGAGGCAGAGGCTGGTGGATCTCTGTGAGTTCGAGGCCAGCCTGCTCTACAGAGCGAGATTCAGGAAAGGCATAAAGCTACACAGAGAAACCCTGTCTCGAAACAAACAAACAAACAAATAAACAAACAAAAAGAAAACTAATTCTACTTTACAACAAAATATAAAATAAATTAATCTTACTGGCTGTGAGAGGCAACATCTGATGGGACATTTTTCTTCCTTCCTTTCTTCTTCCTTCCTTCCTTCTTCTTCCTTCCTTCCTTCCTTCCTTCCTTCCTTCCTTCCTTCCTTCCTTCCTTCCTTTCTCTATCTTTCTAATCATTGAAAATAGATTCTTCTCTCATACAATACATCCAGACCACAGTTTCCCTTCTTCCACTTTTCCCACTGCCACCCACCACCTCTCTCTCTCAAATTCACTCCTCCTGTCTCCTGTCAGGAAATTGTAGGCCCTTCAAGAGACCACAACCAAACACAAAACAAGATAAAATGAGACAAAGCAAAGGCTCTCATGTTGAAGTTGGATAAGGCAACCCAATAGGGTGAAAAGAGTCTCAAGAGCAGGCAAAAGAGTCAGAGACACACTTGCTCCCACAGTTAGAAGTCCTATAAAACACCAAGCTAACATCTATAACACATTCACAGGGGACCTGGTGCAGATGCCTGCAGGCTCCATGCTTGTTCCTTTAGTCACTTGAGACCATATGAGCCCTGATTTGTGGATTCAGTGGGCCATGTTCTCCTGGCACTCCCCCCCATCTCATCTTCTTTGGGTTTCCCAGAGCTCCAGTGGGAGGAACCTGATGGAGATCTCTGATTCAGACAAGATGCTTCACATCAGCTTGAGTCCATCTACAAATTAGCAGAAAGCAGTAGACTTCTGCTAGTTGCTGCTAATTTAGCTGTTTCTAACACACAAACTCTGCAAAGTTACCTCCCACCCAGGCTAGAACTTGAATAGAAAATTATTAACTCTCACAGTTGCCTACAAGATCATGCATTTGATTAGCTCTATTGTAAATAGACTGTAGGAAGAAGACATTAACTCACATGTGGTTTTTGTTGGGAAAAAAAAAAAAAACTAGAGTAAGTGACAAGGAAGGGCAAGACCAGATGACTAGTAAGATTGTACCATCTAATTTCTTAGTAATTGGGAAATGAGAAGAGTCATGACTTAGGGTTTATGAAAGGTTCCCTGCACTCAGTCAGCACACCTGCCATTGTGACACCAGACTTGGCAAAGTTATTATAAAATAAATCATTTCATATTTAGTACCCCTGAGTCTCCAGGACTCTTATTATGAAGTGAAGACAATAGGTTCTATGAGTGATTCCAGTTTCCTAGTAGGGGATGACTCATTATAAATATTCCTACTATAGTGTAAAGAGATACAGGTAATTCTGTTGCTCTTAAAATTTAAAGTCTCTCTTTTTATTTTGTTTGTGTATGTGCATTAATGTGTGTGTGTGTGTGTGTGTGTGTGTGTGTGTGTGTGTAAGCGCATATGTCCTTTGTACTCTTACCCATAGAAGAACATGTAGCAGCCATGGATTGACATGCAGGTATTTCCCTCAATTGTTTTCCATGTTATATTTATATTAGTTAGACAGTTTTTCTCAGCACTTGCCATTTCAGGTATCTGGCTGGCCAGCACATACCCGGTATCCACTTGTCTCTGGTTCCTCAGTGCTGGGTTTATAGAAGTATGTATGATGATATTTTATTTGTGCACCCCAATAAAGCTTATCTGGTGATCAGAGAAAATAAAACAGCCACTATATTAAACATAGACGTCAGGCAGTGGTAGCACACACCTTTAATTCTAACATTCAGGAGGCAAAGATTCATCAGTATTTCTGTGAGTTCAAGGCTACACTGGGAACAGAGCCAGGCATGGTGGCATACACCTTTAATCCCAGTGCTAGTTAACCATGGAGATCTGGAGGTCTGTACAGACAGACAGCAAGTGATAGAGCTGGACAGAAAGAAGAGGTGATGTAGCTGGGTGGAGAGAGGAAGTGAGATGGCAGGGCACGGAAAGGTATATAGGCATGAATATACGGGAAGTAGCACTCTCTGGAGGTGGAGAAGCTGGTAAAGTGAGGGTGACTATGGCTTGTTCTATTCCTCTGGTCTCTCAGTTTTTAACCCCAATATCTGGCTCCAGGTTTGTTTGTTTTTTTATTAATAATATCTTTAAGGTTCGTCTTAAAAGTGTGTCTTATACCTAGCTTTTTATGTGGTGCTAGGGATCCAAACTCAGTTCCCCGTTTTATGCAGCAAGAAATTTATGTACTGTGTCATCTGTTACCCATCTTTTCTTTTGCTTCCTGGGTTATAATTCTGAGATGAATGTTGAAAATTTAATATATACTGAGTAAATTCTTTTAAAAAGTTTCTCATGGATGAGATATTTGCTAGTTCATGTGAATGGACGGCTAGATCCTGTCTTACATTTTCTGCTTTTGTTTAGCTAAGTAATGTGTATCTTACCTCACATTTCTCACCATGAATGAAATAATGAACAAAATAAGGGGATTGTGTTTTTGGATTCATTATAAGAGTGCTATAGGCTTATACTAACTATAGTACCACTGTTAGTCAAGGGCAATGGGCTACAAGGACTGTTCATTTGAGGCAAATACTTTATTGGTTAGGGTGAGTTTATTGTGTGAAATTTCTTGGCATATGATTCATGCCCCTGAGAAGCAATACAGTCCAGATTGGTTGGTGTACAATTCTTAGAGATTTCCATGAGGCCCTGTGTATGTTATTTTTAGTTGTATAATTTCTGCTATAAAAAATAGGGGCTGAAGAGTTCAGAACCATACAAAGAGAAACAGTGTTCGTTGATCAAAGTTCAGTCCTGGTAAAAGTATGAGGTCAAAAGTCTCCAGAGTGCTGGCCTGTATTGTTTCTAAGGTGAATGCTTTGGGATTCCTGGACCATGCCTCTGACAGTTCCTTAATGTGGATACCTCTATCTTTCCAATCTTTTACTAGAGGCCTCCCTTGAAAATTTAACATCAAAATTGTAAAGCACTTTAATACAATGATAAGGTAGAAAAAATAAGTTTGTATAAATTATAGAGGCCTCTTAACTCTAAGAAGGCTGGGTAACAAACTCTTAATGGTTTATGGAAGACAAGATTCAGATATAAGAGCTATGATACTTGGAAATTTTAGTAATTCAATTTTGATGACATTTTGTTGTGAATGTTCTTCAATATAAAAAAAGAAAACCATTTCTATGAGACTCCAATTGCAATGTATAGGACTACCAGAATTATTTCGAGGCTAAGACAATGATGTTATGAGTCAAAAACCAGATCCTCAATTATGTTAGCATCATGTGTTTGCAATACTTAAGGTATTGATCTTAAACTGACTCTTAGAATTCTTCTTAGCATTTTTTTTTCCTGTTTCTGTAAATTTTTTTTGGTGGGGGTTGCAAAATTTCTCCAGTATCCTTCCCTTGAGTTTAGATATTTACATAAGCTCAGACATGGAACTTACAAGACTCTCTCTATTCTTCTTTTTCTCTATTTCTAGCCTTTGTTAAATTAATCATGTCTGCCTTAACTTCCCATCCACATAACTAAGAAAATAGTGGCACTTTGAAAGAATGACTAAAGTCCACAAACCCTCAGTATGGAAAAGGTAACCATTCACAGCTGTACATAGATGAGCAAAGGCTTCAGAGGAAAAGTCTGTTTTCAGCATTTGGAGACAATTTGAAAACAATGTCCATACATCAGGAATGGTTTCTAGAGCTGTAAAGGCATCATATATTCTGGACTGAAGAGATGCTAAAGCTATAAAGAGCACAGACATACTGCTTGCCCTTTCAGAGGACATGAATTCAGCTCCAAGCATTCATAAAGGAAGCTACAAGGGAGTTACAATTCAGATCCAAAGAATAAGTAGGACACCCTTTTCTGGACTCTGTGGGCACTGCACTAATATGCACATGTAAACACCAAGAACATACATTCATATATAGATTAGCCCCAGGTTTCTTCTCCATTTCTCAGTCTCCTAGCACCCTGTATCACCACCTACAAGATGTAGGAAATGCAGATAAAATTAGGAATAAAACAACTTTATTGGCCAAGTCTTTTTCCATACATTATCTAGTAAAGATATCAGTTCTGCCGATGGGAGTCTCTTGGTCAATGTCTGCTACACTGAGTGGATATTTCTGTTTCATCGCTTCCTTCCTTGACTGTGTTTGGGTTTTTCTTCATTCATTTGTATAATCTGTTCTAATTTTCCTGAGAAACCTGGGGGTAAGGGGCTTGTAAGAGAGATGGGCTTAGAAGTAAGGGCTGTAAACAGTCCAACTTTGTCAACAGAGAAGAGAGTTTTAGAGCTCTAGAAGAGCACTGTTTATATTCATCAGAAACTCTAGTCTCTCAGGATAGAGACTATACTAATGCAAAAGTTCATTCACAAAGTCAGTGGGTTTTTTGTTTGTTTGTTCATTTTGTTTTGTTTTTGAAGGTTAACAACGCTTTTGAAACCAGTTTCAAAAACTGGAAGTAGGTATGAGTGAAAGCTCAAGAGCAGAGAGATTCTAAGGGTTGAGGAAAGGTTTTTTCAGTGTCTTCTGATGAGCTAGGGATGAGACATCTATGTCTCTGAAAAGGTAAGCATTGCATTCAGAGAAGGTCCTCTTGAAGGGAAAAGCAGACAGAGAAGATGTACCTGAATCTTCTCTTCATGAGTTGCCATGGTGAACACTTCACTCATATTAAATCAAGTTCAAAAGTGAGGTAGATACAAGGGTCAGTGAGATGATGCTGTTGGGAAAAGAGCCTGGCCATTTAACCCAGGCAATTTGCATTTGATCCCAGGCATCTGAGATGCAAGGACACAACTGAGTCTTAAATGTTTCTCTCACCTCAAACATATGTGTGTTTACACATATGTGCATGGACAAACAAACACATTCACACAACTAATTAATTAATTATTTTGAATACAAGTGGTTGGGGAATTGGTTCTGTAGGTAAGAGTGTTTGCAGTGCATGAATGAGGACCTGAGTTTGAATCTCAGAGTCAAAGGAAAAGACAATTTAAAAGCCAGGCATACTATGAGCATTGGAGAATGGGAATAGGAGGATCTCGGTCATATGGCAAGGAAAAGAGGCATAATTTTAATGTGGAAACCAGATTAAGTTCATTTTTATGTTTCTCCCTACCATCTCATAAGGAGAGGAAAGAACTAACGGAACATGGGTGAATAATTGCATCCACTCTTTCATTCATGAATAGGGTGAATTCATAGGAAATTCACAGGAAACAATTACTGAAAACTTACTGTGCTCCTCACTGCAACTCCCACCCCCAAAATGCATATTCCTGTAAGAAAGAAAAAGTATGAAGGTAGTTCTAATCATTACATTTATAATTGCTATTTCTGCACATTACATTGAGATTTCTCTTTTTTTTTTTTTTGGTTTTTCGAGACAGGGTTTCTCTGTGTAGCTTTGCGCCTTTTCCTGGAACTCACTTAGTAGCCCAGGCTGGCCTCGAACTCACAGAGATCCGCCTGCCTCTGCCTCCCGAGTGCTGGGATTAAAGGCGTGCGCCACCACCGCCCGGCACATTGAGATTTCTTAAGCTATTTCTTCTTAGAATGTGTCTCATATCTATATTCTGTCCAGGTGTTCTGAATCTCATTTCTTTTGAAAATTAAGTTGTATGATTATCTCCATTCAAACTACTAATCAGCTTAAATGTTTGAATTTTATTTGTGTTGTGAAACATTATCCACAAGGAATGTGGTCATCCTCCTTCATCTCCTGTAAAAATAGATTTTAATGTAAACTCATCACTTCCTAGTCAATGCCTCTTAAGACTAGCATGAGTCACAATGTTGACAGCTTGTGGAAAGGGATGCATTGAAATTCTACAATATATGGATTACTGTGTAAGTGAAATCAAAAGAGTATGCTGGCAGTATTAATTTCATTGTACTAGTGTTCAATTTTAGCTTGATAAAATTCTGTATTGTGGAAGAAAAAAGGTCAACTTGTTCAAAATATGAAGATGAATATTAAAATTATGGGAAAAATAGCAGTGTGCATAAATGTAACACATTTTTGGTTGTAGGAGATAGAGTAAAAACTAATAAAGGGCCTAAAAAGGAAAAAGTCCATGTGCTCAATGTCTTCTGTTTCCCAAAGAAAATGATTAAAGTATGACCTATTTCCTGTCATGTTGAAATAATGTAATTGATTTCCTTACTGTTTTCTTTTTTTAGAATATGGTAGGGAAAGAACACACAATTCTCATGTTGTAGAATTTTTCCCATAACTAAGAAATGCCACACTTTCAAATGTTCATAACCAGTCTCCTAGCATATCCACAGGAGTAGTATCTTGAAAAGTAAGTATGGTAGACAGAAAGTTCCACCTTAGATTAATATAAAATGTGTAGGTTTACCGTTGGGCACTATAGGTGTTGTCATAGATGGCCTCACTCCCATCTGACTTCGGGCTCATTCTTTATCCTGATTGGGGACAAGAGGTGATTCAATGGTGGGTTAGCTTATGCCCAAAAGATGAAGCCTTGTCTATAGAAGTGAAAACAATGTTAAAGGGAAGGTCAAATAATTCTTTGGAAAACAGGCAAAGGGGGCAGGAAGATGCCAAAGTTCTTCAACACAGGTCCAAGTGGTGGCTTCTGCAAGGCAGTGAAGGCTCCAGGGAATGTAAGCAGAAGAAATGGCCCAAAATGGAGTGAAGAGGATCCAGAAGATACAAGGTGGCCATCTATTTTGTCTTTTATAGGAAAGCAGGGATTTATTGGGAATATTTGATACAATTGTTTGCTTTCAAAAGCAATTATACCTGATCCATAATGCTTCTCCTGTAATGAGAGTTTTCTCTCTTCACTCTCCACCATCTTCCACCACTTTCTTTTTTGCTTCAATATCTCGTCGTCGTCAGTGTGTGATATCTCTTAAGGATGTGGTAGTTTGAAGACTGGCTTTGGGCTTGTTTTTTGTGGGAATCTTAAGAGCAAAGCATGCAAACTATTTTCTTCTCTTGAATACCTTAATGACTAAAGTTCAAAGTTCCTATGGAGTGCTTTATTATTTTAGACTCCTAAATTAAATTCCCCTTAGTGACTCCAACACCTTTGTTTATAATAGCGCTGATGGAGATGGGTGGGGAGAGCCTAGACAGTCTGTGAACAAGGATTTTTCTAAAGAATTCCATCATACTTTGCCTTGAGATGATAAGTAAACAATGTTTTGAAAAGATTTGCTTTTAATGTTTAACGAAAGACAGATAGCCTTGTACTGCTCAGTGCTAAAATTTCAGCAAAAGAAAATTAATTCTCAATTTTACTTCAACTCTGATCTATTAGAGAAAGACATGGGTCAAAAGATAATTAAGATTTAAATTGTTGAAGCATAGAAAGCAACCGAAGATAATTCCTAAGTTTGATATAAAACTTAGTAAACACTATTCATGGAGATGCTGACTTTCGAAGCCTGGGAAGATGGTTAAGTGCTCAAGGATGCTTGCTACACAAGCATGAGGCCTTGAATTCAAAACCCAAAACGCTGTGGTTGTTGTGCGGTAGGTAGAAGAAAATTACTGGGACTTGCTGACTGCCTATTAGGGCAGGCCACATGTTCAGTGAGAGACTCTGTCTCTGACAAATGAGTTAGGGAGTGACAGGACAGGACAACTCATATCTTCATCTACCTTCCCCAGGCACATAAATGTGGTGAAATTTGGTTGGTGGTCTAACACATAAAGCTTGCCTGAAGATCAGAGTGCAGAGCAAAGCCACTAGTTAGCCATAGAGGCCAGGTAGTGGTGGCATACACCTTAAATCCTAGTGCTTGGGAGGCAGAAGCAGACAGATCTATGTGAGTTCAAGACCACTCTGGGCTACTCAAGATTAATTCAGTCTAAAAGCCAGGCAGTGATGGCTCACATCTTTAATCCCAGTACTTGGGAGTCACATGACTTTAATCCCAGCCCTAGATAGGCTGAGACAGGAAGTGATATGGCTGGGTGGGGAAAGGAATAAAAGTGGGAGAAGACAGGATCTCTGAGATGTTCAGAATGAGGATTCATGGAGACAGGATCTTCCCATTTCAGGAGAGGAGTTGGTGAGGTGAGAAGTGGCTGTGGCTTGTTCCTTTGTCTTTCTGATCTTTCAGCATTTACCCCAATATCTGGCTCCAGGTTTTTATTATAAGATTAATTAGGATTCATGCAACACACACACACACACATAATTGTACATAGCATTCATCCACATATCTATATACTCATATCACATGAGCACTAAGGGTAGAGTTTTAAATTCAGTTCTCACAGAGGTTTTAAATTCAATTCTCACAGAGGTACAAACTGAAAGATAGGCCAGCAGGTGTGCTCTATTTTGTGAAGCAAAACATTTATTTTGCTATTTAACACTACAAATTCAATTTGGTGCACAGTCTTAACCTACTTGCCATGGATAGGAGAACAGAACATAAAGGGAAGAAGTGCCACTGACCATCAAATGATAGTATGACATTTGTCTCAGGGTTTCTAATGCTGTGAAGAGACACCATGACCACATCAACTCTTAAAAAGGTGACATTTAATTGGCACTGTATTACAGTTTCAGAGGTTTAGTCCATTATCATCATAGAGGTAAACATGGCTGTGTGTAGCAGGCATGGTGCTGGAGAAGGAGCTGAGAATTCTACATCTTGATTCACAGGCAGCAGGGAGTGAACTGACACACTAAAGGTGGATTAAGTATGTATGAGACTGTGAGGACCACTCCCACAGTGACACACTTTCACCAACAAGGCTACACCAACTCCAACAAAGCCACACTTATTCCAACAAGGCCACACATCCTAATCATGATTCTTCCTATGTGCCAAGCATTCAAACACATGAGTCTATAGATGTCATAATCTATTCCAACAACCAGGACAATGAAACAGAAGGACAGAAAAGTGTGAGACATAATAAAAAAGAAAACTCAAAATCTACATGATCACAATTCTCTTTGAACAACTCTACTGTTTTAAAAAAGACTTAAAATCTTTACTCATTATTATTGTGCATGTGTATTTTGTATGAATATTCATGCATACATGCATGTGTGTGTGTGTGTGTTTAGTGTATGTATTGATGTACATATGTCACGATGCACCTGTGGCAATCAGAGGACAATTTTGTAATGTCAGTTCTCTCCAACATTATGTGTGTTCTTGTCAGAACTGAAACTTGAATGATCTTTCTAGTTGCTGATTTATTAACATTATTTTAAGTGTGTGTCTGTGTGTACATGTGTGTGTGTATGAGAATGTAGCAGGAATCTTAAAAGTTCTTATTGATAAAATCAAACCCGGAGCCAGGTATTGGGGTGAACTGGAAGATCAGAGAACAAGCCACAGCTAACCTCACCCGGTCAACTTCTCAGCTGGTCTTGTTTCCTCAGAGTGGAAGCTTCTGTGTCCTCATCCCAATGGCTCTCAGCTGAACTGCTGCTCAAAAGCCTGAAACTTAACCAGCCAAATGCTTAACTAGCTAAATGCTTCTAGTTTCTGGTCCTCACGCCTTATATACCATTCTGCTTTCTACCATCACTCCCTAGGATTAAAGGCTTGCTTCTTGGGATTAAAGGTGTGAGTCACCATGCCTGGCTGTTTCCAATGTGGCCTTGAACTCACAGAGATCCCAGATGGATTTCTGCCTCTGGAATGCTAGGATTAAAGGCGTGTGCTATCACTGCCTAACTAGTGGCTTTTCTGTTCTCTGACCCCAGATAAGTTTATTAAGGTACACAATATTTTGGGGAACACAATACCACCACATGAGAACATATACCATAGTACATATATGGAAGTCAGAAAGCATCCTATGGAATCAATTATCTCTTTCTATCTTTATATAGACTTCAGATTCCAAACTCAGGTTCACAGGCTTAGGAGACAATCACCTTTACTGAGTGAGTTATCTTGATGGCCAGTGTTACTGGAATCTATGTATTTCAACATTAAAAAAAGATGTCAACCTATAAGAAATTATCTAAAACATCTCAATATAACAAAAATTAACTAAAATACATATGCAAATATAGTGGAGAAACACAGAAAGCATAATAAAATAAAGGAAGTGACCATAAAATAGAAAGAAGGCATCATCTTGCAAAAAATATAGTCAAAAGTATTGCACAAAAATCATCTTGAAATAGTAATCCAAACAAAAAAACTTTTTGCTAAGTTATGATAAAATTAAGAGAATGTAAAAGTTTTCATTCAAGCGTGGAAAGGAAGAAATAAAAAAAAAAATCATGAAAATCACAGAAAAGGGTCAATGTAAAATATTGTGAAAGGATAGAAAATGAGGAAGGAATGTTGTGCATAGTATATATATATAGAGAGAAAAATTAGTCAATAGCTAATACATAAAACTGTATTATGTGCAATAGAAACATACAGTAGAAATTAAACAAAAAGTAAACCAGTATGAATGGGCTGAAAGCCTCCCAAGGGCTTGAAATAATTACCAGGAATAACTAACTCCAAGACACAAATTATTACTACAGTTCCCCAAAGCTAAAATAAGTTCCTTGACTGCTGAGATAAGAAAATAATGAATGATGAAAAAAAAGCTTAGTGGTTTTCAGACCCTTCAAGAGAGGCTGTATGTGGCAGCATAGACCTGCATCCCAATATTCAGAAGGTTGAGGAAGGAAGATATTGAATTGGGGACAGTCTATGGTATGGATCATGGCTAGCTTTGTCTCAAAATCTAGGAACTAGAATAAACAAATGAAAAAGTGCCAATATCTTATTGATCATTTGTGTTATGACAAAAATACCATGATAAGAGCAACTTAAAGAAGAAAGGCATTCTCTTGGCTTTCAGTTCTTGAGGTACACAGTCATTTATGGTTGGGAAGCCTTGTCAGCAGCTAGGAAAACAAAACCAAAACCAAAACTGTAGCATAAAAAGTAGACAGACTGGAGGGACTGGGACACCAACCCAGCTACCTAAACTTCAACCTACAGTCTGTTCTACCTATGGAATATGCTGGGGTAAGAGTTGCATATAGATTGTGGGAGTGGCCAACAAATGACTGGTCAGGCCTCAGCTATGCCATAAGATTGAACCCACCTCTGACACTGCCAGGAGCACCAGGATCCAGAGCCTGGATGACCCAGAGACCTAGGATGGAACCAAACATGACTAGAGGGGGGAAAATGCCATTTAATGATTCCTAATGATATTCTGCTATACTCATAGATTAGTGCTTAGCCCAATTGTCATCAGAGGGATTTCATCCAGCAACTGATAGAAACAGATATAGAGACCTGCAAACAGACATTAGGTAGAGCTCAGGGAATCCTGCTGAAGAGGGGCCAAAGGATTATAGGAGCAAGAGGATTCAAGGATACTACAAGAAAATCCATAGAATCAACTAAACTGGGCTAACAACAGCTCACAGAGACTGAACTGACAACCAGGGAGCAGGCATGGGACTGACCAAGGTCCTCTGCAATATACATGACAGTTGTGGAAGTTGGTCTTCTTGTGGGACTCCTAATGATGGGAGCAGGGGCTGTCTTGAACTCTTGCTTTTTGGAACCTATTTGTCATATTGGTTTGCCTTGCACAGCCTTAATACAAGGGGAGATGCTCAGTCCTACCACAACTTGATATGCCATGCTTTGTTGATATCCATGAGAGGCCTGCCTTTTTCTGAATAGAAACTGAGGAGGAGTGAATGGGGAGAGGGACTGGAAGGAGAGAAGGGAGGAGAAACTATGGTTAGGAAGTAAAATAATTTATTTAATTAAAAAAATAGTGACAGGAGAAAGTAAACCAGTTCACAAATTTTAACATCTAAACTGATGATAATCTATTTCAAGAATATAAAAATAAAACCATACACTGATTTATCAAAAACATACACTGTCTATACAAAACCAACCAAACAACAAGAAGCAGACTGGCTGGCTGCAAGGCATCCATACCCCTTAGCAGAATGTTGCATTATAAAGCCACAGGTTCTGCCCTCAATGACCCACTTAGTCCAAGGAGGTTCTACCTCCCAATGGTTCCACATCCTATTCAAATCTCCCTGCAGCTGAGGACCAAGTGTTCAAACATACGAGCCCATTGTGAACAGTTCTCATTTGAATCACAACATCCGAAAAAGGAAACACTGGACTTGCAAATATTCAAAAACATCAATATAGAAAATATTAACCAAAACTTTGGAATTTGTTTCTCTCTCTCCTCTCTTCTCTTCTCTTCTCTTCTCTTCTCTTCTCTTCTCTTCTCTTCTCTTCTCTTCTCTTCTCTCTCTCTCTCTCTCTCTCTCTCTCTCTCTCTCTCTCTCTGTGAGTGGGAGTAATAAGGGTGTATATGTGCACAGGTTTGTACACATAGTTGTGTATAGCTGCATGTACATGGAGATGCATGTGTGTGTTTGCATGTGGAAGCCAGACATCAGACTTGAATATTCTCCCTTGATACTATCTGCCTTGTATTTTTTGATGGATTTTCACTGGTTTCTGGGACTTGATGATAGGTTTGAGGGTCTGGCCTTTAATTCCCAAAGACAAACTTGTCTACACCTACCTCATACTGGTATTGCAAACATGCACCACCATGCCTGACTTTTAAAATGATATGGATGCCCCAGTCCTCATGTTTTGCAGCAAGCACTTTATTGACTGTGCTGTTTTTCTCAGCCCCCAGTATGTGCTAGTTCTCAAGAAACATATTCTTAAGAATTCTTCGTTAATCAGAATGTCCGACAGTTAGTTTTAACAATAATTTTGACAATGGACAGAATAACTGTTTAGGCTTCTGGGTCTCATTCAGAATGGAGTATAAAAGAATACAAAGATAATATATAAATAAATGGTGTGGCTATTTTAAAGTAAGCATTATTTCCAGAGAGTCATAGGACCAGATGTGCTCTGAGTCACAGATTGGCTAATTTTGTCCAAGAGTATAAATTTTATTCAAGATGTAATGACTTAATATTTCATCAAATTGACTAAGATATTTTTACGATAATAGCAAGCACATTTTGAGTAGTTGAATATGCATAATTAAATACAGCAAAATTAAGGATAATAATGAATGTTTTTAAAAAATATTATGTATTGTTACTTAGAAGATAGAGTACAAGTGTGGATGCTAGAAGATAAACGGAGACAGAAGAAAAGGAAATTCCCATTGTTATGTAGTAAGTAGGTAGTCAGTCAGGGATACAATGGATAGAAAAATATGAAGCTTATTTAAAAGGAGAGTGAAAGATTCAATCCAAAAAAGCCAGATATAATTGGAAAGCCAACAGTGAAAGCAAAATGTAAAGGAAACAAAGGAGTCAAAGATAAATGATGGGAAGAATAGACATAATCTAGTTTAAATGTATTAAAAATAGTAGAGGTTTGAGAGATGGCTCTGCCGTTAAAAGCATATCCTGTTCTTACAGAAGCCCCAAGTTAGTTCCCAGCATTCACATCAGGTGACTCATGACTGCCTGTAAATCCTGCAAGCACTGACTCCACATGAGTTTACCCCTCCCAAGACACATGAACAAATGAAAATAATTGAGAATATATATAAGCAACTGACAAACCTTATTATACAGGTAAATGAGGGTCAAAACTATCCAAATTAAGAAATGACCAGGGCAAAAGTCAAAGGAGGAACTCAAAAGTTGAAGGCAAAGGAAATGTGTCTACACACATGAAGTACTCAAAACTTATATGAAACTACATTTAAGAATGAATTTTTTCTTAAAAAATTATGATATTACAAAAATACTCAACAGGCTTATGTAGTTGTACATTTTTATTGCATTAGCTCCAGAATAAACTTAGTGGTGGTATATATTTGTATTTATGTATATATGTGAGCTTATGTGTACCACCAGCATGGAGAGGCCTATGGAGACCAAAACAGGGTATAAGATATCCTGAATGTGGGGTGACATATCATTGTTTGCAAAATCATGTAAGTATTCTGCAAGAACAGTTAGAATTCTTATCCACTCAAACATCTCTCTAGCCCCTTGGTAATCTATTATTTATTTCAGTGCAATAATGAACAAAGAAATAAACAACAAACACAGCACAAGGAAATATCAAAACAGCTTTACTCATCACCAGTGCAGGTGTTTTTTACATCAATTAAAAACATAGTTTAGCTGGACAGTGGTGATGTATGCATTTAATCCAAGCACCCGGGAGGCAGAGGCAGGTGGATCTCTGAGTTAGAGGACACCCTGGTCTACAGAGTGAGTTCCTGGATAGCCAAAACTACATAGAGAAACCTTTTTTTCTAAAAAAAAAAAAAAAAAAAAAAAAAAAAAAAAAAAAATCTGAAAGAAAGAAATGCAGACAAATTTCTAAATAGTCTAAATAAATAAAACATGGAGCCAGAAATTTGGGTTAAAGTTAAAGAGAAAGATCAGAGAAATAGGACAAACCATGAGCTAACTGTTGGACCCTAAAGTTTAGGGTCTCAAGTGGGCGCCCCAAGAACCCAAACTCCAGTTCAGTTGATGCAATAGCAGGAGGATTTATTAAGCTTCTGTACAGAAGGGCTCCTCTGCTCCCAAGAGCAAGAGTCACATCTTACTGCAGCCACATGGGGGCTTATAAAGGAAAAACCCAAAAAACCCACAAGATTACAATTCCCATACAGTTTCATTTCACAAGATCATGGTCTGGTTACAGAGTGATCACAGACAGGGTACAGTTACGTCAACAGGTACATTCTTCCTGAAACCTCAAGTATCAGGGCAGGAGTGGAGTTTACACAAAGGTCACAGTGGTCCTTCCTGGAACACCTGCAACTCTCCCAGTCACAGTTGAGCAGAAATCTTCTTACATTGTTATATGGGTTGCAGGGGAGATTGAACAATGGCTAAGTCAGCCTGCTCTTGGAACTAGATTTTTAGTTTCTCATTTCCTGATGCTTGAAGTTTCTCTTTTCCTGAGGCTTGGGGGTGTAAGCCTGAAGGGCTAGGGTCTTTCACTAACCTCACCTCACCAACTCTGCAGATTCCAAGGAGAGTTTCTTCCTGTATACTCACATTTATTTGCCTTTTCTATTCTGTTCTCTCATTGGCTCTCCTAGCCCAGCCACATAATTTCCTCTTCCTACACAGCTCTGTCACTTTCTGTCTGTCTAGAACAGACCTCCAGACCTCTATGATTGGTAGTAGGATTAAAGGCGTGTGTTGCTCCGCTTGGCTCTGTTCCCTAGTATGGCCTTGAACACACAGGGATCCTACCTGCTAAGTGATAAGATTAAGGGTATTTGCTACCACTGCCTAACTTCTTTGTTTACTTAAAATGGCTTGCTATTCCCACTGATCTCCAGGCATTCTTTATTTATTAAAACACAGAAAAAGTATCACCACATTTTAGCACAAATAAAATATCACCACAAAGAAAAGAAAGAAAGAAAGAAAAGAAAGAAAGGAGGAAGGAAGGAAGGAAGGAAAGAAGGAAGACAGACAGAAAAAAAGAAAATAGTCTAATATCACACTGGAGAGATTGATGCATGGCAATGAAGTAGAATTTATAACTGGAAGTAGTGCTTATTTCAGTGTCAGAAAGTTCAATAACAATACACCATTAAGACACCTATGGAGAACACAGTTATCTCTACACATGCTGAGGGATGTTGCAACACAATTCAACATCCTTTTTTTTTTTTTAAATGAATGCTCACTAAGTAAAAACTGTAAGCTACATTATTCCACTCTGATAAAATATATTTACCTTTGACATAAAGCCAATGTCATATTTCATGGGGGAAGACTAAAGACATTCCCAGTTGTTTCAGGAACTTAGTCAGATATCCACTTCTCATGCCATCACTCATCAGTGTGCTAGAGATACATCCCAGGGCAGTTTGAAGAGAAGTACAACAGCTGATACATAAGAATAAGCAAAGAGCTGGGCGGTGGTGGCACACGCCTTTAGTCCCAGCACTCAGGAGGCAGAGGCAGGTGGATCTCTGTGAGTTCAAGGCCAGCCTGGTCTCCAAAGAGAGTTCCAGGAAAGGCGCAAAGCTACACAGAGAAACCCTGTCTCGAAGAAAAAAAAAAAAAAAAGCAAAGAAAATCAAACTTACTGCTATTTGCCGAAGGTATGGTAGTACGCATATGACACCTCAGAAAACCAGTAACCAAGCTAATGCAAACAATAACACCCTTCAGTAAGGAAGAAGAAAAAAGAAAAAGAAAAGATTTAATTCAATGGTCTTTCTATTAACAAACAACAGAAAACCCTAATGGTATGTAAAACAGATCAGGGAAAAAAGTGACTTAACAGGAAACCTGTTATTCCTTGCCTGGGAAGCTCCTTCATGCCACAGATGGTAATTAGCACACAGATTCACAACTGGACAGAGTGAAGTGTTAGAAACTTTGAGCAATCAACTCTACATGGGATGTCTGTATCACAAAATTCTCTACAGAAGATGAGGCAGAAAGATTGCAAGTCCCAGAGATGGGGCACGACTCCAAGGAGATTGCATTTCAAGACATGACAGGGCTGATGCACATATGAACTCACAGAGAATGTACAAGTCCCACTTGACATCAAACCAGACAAAATTCCAGCATGGAGAAGAGGAAGTATACACAAAGTCCAATCATTAACAAAGAAGCTATTGGTGAGTGATACTTGTGGGAGAGGGAAAATTCGTTTTCTCTGGTATCGTGACACTAGGTGTATCAATTATACTCCAGGGAAGTCCTCATGTCCAGATGTCCAGAAGCAGTGTGTGGTGTGTGTGTGTGTGTGTGTGTGTGTGTGTGTTGTGTGTGTGTGTGTGTGTGTGCACCTTTTTGATTTTTTATATGATTTTGTTATTAGAAGAGAGAAAGAACATGAAGTTGTGTGAGGTCTGTGAGGGGTTGTGAGACAGGAAAGAATATGATAAAAATGTATTGTATGAAATTTTTTTAAGATTTAAAAATAAGACAACAGAAAAGGGGATGGCAGAGATGGCTCAGCAGGCAAGGACACTTGCTGCTCTTGCAGAAGACCTGGGTTCAATTCTTAACACTCACATGGTGGCTCCAAACTTGTGTAACTCCCATTGTAGGATTATGACTCATGCTCTGGCTACCTCAGTGCTACACGGACATGGGTGCAATATTTACATGCAGATGAACACGCATAAAGTCAAATTATTAAATTCTAAAATAAAAATGAAGCTATAAAAATATATATGCACCTATTTTTCAGCACACTCCAAATCATAAAGTAAATTTTAGCCAATTTATAAAGGTAAGACGGCTTCCCATGTGATAACTATGGGAAGATTTACCAACTAATTTTAACAGTGTACAGAGTGTTTGAAACTAACCATAACCATTTAAATTTCATAATGTGTAGGATTTGTGTGTTTATGTCAGAAAAATAGAAATTAATTGTGAAGCACTTTGGCGGATGTGGGGGGGGAAGGGAAATCTGAATAGGGGAAAGAAAGCATTGAATCCCATGGAGCTGGGGGGAGAGGAGTTTGTGAGCCATTCCCCTTGGGTTCTCAGACTCAAACTCACAGCCTCTGGCAAAGCAGCAAGTGCTCTATTCCCTTAATCCATTTCCCAACTCCTTTGTAAACTATATACAACCAAGGACATAAAAACATTATTTTTAATGTGAGAGGTATATCAAGAACATAGAAAGATCTCAGATATGCAACCTATTACTACATCAGAACTCACTAGAAAAATAAAATGAAACAAACTCAAATTTATAGGCTGAAAGAATAATATCACAGTATTTAAATGAGATACACACATTAAATAAAACAAAATATTTGGTGATATTTTAATTTTGCTGAAATGTGATTTTATTTGTACGTTAATAAATAAAGTTTGCCTGGAGATCAGAGGTTAGCGGAAAGCCAGGAATAGAAGTAAGTGGTGGTAGCCCATGGCCTAAATCTAATTAAATGGCAGGCAGAATCACTGTGTGTTCAAGGACACAGCCAAGCACAGTGACCCTTGAGTCTTTATTCTCAGTATCAACCATAGAGACCAGGAGGTCTGTATAGACAAGCAGTGATGAGGAAGTCATGTGGCTGGGCTTAGAGCCAATGAGAAGGCAGAACAGGAAAGCAATAAAACCCAAGACACACAGGAAGAAGGTCTCTCTCTCTCAGGGGAAGGATGACAGTGAATGGTAAGCTAAAGGGAGTCATGGCTCTTGGCTCTGATCTCTTAGGCTTTAACTCTGTATTTGGCTCTGTGTTTCTTATTTAATAAGAACTTATACTTTGGAAATAGAGTTTGGTGTTTGAATGAGAAAGTTCCCCATAGGCTCATGTATTCAAATATTGGTCACAAGTTTGCTTAAGTATTTGGGAAGTCTTAGCTGTGGCTTTGTTGGAGATGTGTCACTCAGGGTGGGCTTTGGGATTTCATCATACTCCAACTATTTTCAATTAGTTCTTTCTTTGTGAATCAAGATAGGATCTCTCAGCTGCTTCTGTTGACATGCTTGCTGCTACTTGTTGCCATGCTGGGAGACCATGATGGACTCTTAATCCTCAAAAAAAAAATACCAATTAAATTATTTCTATTCTAAGTTTCCTTGGTCATAGTGTTTTATCACAGCACTGGGAGGGTAGCTAAGACAAACAGAAAATATTAGAATAAGTGATTAATGTGCTGCCACAATAATTTAAAAACTGAATTACCAGTCATTTCCTTACTAGGTACATATCCAAAGAAATGAAATAAGTACGTCAAATAAGTATCTCTTCATTCATGTTTATTGCTGTGCTACTCACATTAACCAAAATGTGGAAACAATCCAAGGCACCATCAACTGATGGATGCATGAAAACAGAATGGTACAAATACACAAGGGAATACTCACTCAACTACAGGAAACTGAAGCCCTTCCCTTTGCCAGATGGAGTTGAAGATGATATTAGATATGACATGCACAGGTATAATGCAGAAACAATTTGCTACTACAGCAGGTAAGAAAAGAATTCTAGCTATCATGTGTTTGGGAGAGGATGGTGAGGGAAAATGGAGAACACACCATCACTAGGTGTAAACTCTACTTAGAAGTTCTGTAATGGTGCACAGTGGTCAGTAGCGATAACAATAAAGCACTGTTTGTTTCCAAAGTGTGGAAGAAAGTATTTTTAGTGTACTTGCCACAAAGAAATGATAAATCATGAAGAAGTTAGATTCTCTTAATCATACATAAACAAACACTTTAGTATATCCATTAAAGATAAATTTAATTTAAATTTAAAAACAAAATTTCAGTTGTACTTTGAATCACAAAATTCTTGAGAAAATAATAGCAATAATCACATTATGTGCAAAAGTTAGGGATTTTTGTTAATTTGAATTTGCAATGAATAATAAAATCATTAAATATAATTCAAATTATTAGAATAAAAAGTCTCAAAATAACTAAAACTCTTTTTTGCTGCATTTAATTTGGGTTCTATCTAAACCCAAATTAGTGATAACACTGCCTTATTGTAATATTATTCTACTTATTCTTTCTCTCTTAGTCATGCGATCCCAACTTAGCTTGATGGCCAGCACAAAGCAGTCTACATTAGTCAAGAAGTAAAAATAGGCCATTAGTCATCTCAAGAGAAGTTTCAGCCTAGTTTGAAATTTCTTTTATTTTTTTCCTCATCAAAAACACTGCTTGTTCTTAGCGATCAAAGTTGTTAATTAACAACTCCATTACCACAATTTTTTTTTACTCTTTTTTGCATGTTCATCATATGTGATGAGGACAGTTAAAATATTATTCTTTTCTTTGAAGTCAATTTTAGAACTGTTAAAATAGGTATTAAAAATAAATTATAATATAAAAAATCTTTCCTGATTTTAAGATGACAATATAATAATGTCAGTAATGTCAACTCTAATTACCATGCTGTGGACTTTGGTGTGAATCTCATTGCTGAAAGCTGGTACCACAGGACAATGCTTCACATTTTACTTCAATTTCATTATCTCATTCTATGGGTTTTAATGTTGTATCTCTTTATCACTCTGATTAGGAGGATCTAGATATGTCTACCATCACAGTGTGATGTCCTAGATGAACAAATTCTCAGGACTGAGAAAGGAGAAGACAAACTGCCTATTTTTTTAACTTAGGTGCTGCCCTGTGTTAGTGTATTGATTTAAAGCAATTCATCAAAACCCTTTAGAACATAGTTTAGTTTCCTATAAAAATATGAGAAAAGGTTATGTAATTCTTCATGTACAGTAGATGTCTAATATCTAACTTAGGTTAGATATTAGAAACTACTCATGTGAAACTCTCATAAAATTTTCAAAATTTTTGTCATGCAAAAATATAACTCTCCTTTCAATAGAAATAAAAGATTGTTTATTCTGGAACCAAAATATCATTGACCATAACTCTGGAACACAGATTTAGGTTATCCCAAATTTGATGTTCCAATGTAGGAACAGTTTCATGAAGTGTTTTTCTTAATATATATTTTATTTTTAGTTTTTGATTATGTATGGAAGTGTGGACCAAGTACAGTGCAGTACCCGCAGAAGCAAGAAGATGTTTGATCCTTCAGGGCTGGATTTAGAGCTGCTTGTAGGTTCTAAGAACTGAATTACAGACCTCTGAAAAAGCTTCTTGAGCAATTATTTATCTCCACAGCCATCAAGATATAGATTTATATTTTATTTTATGAAATTTTGTACAAAATTACATTATGTTATTTGAGATGCTGATAGAAATTTTGAAAGTGTCAAAAGAAAATGATGTGTTTATTTGCGGAAAAAAATTTGGTTTTAAATTGAATTGATCTTTTTGACTCTAATCTACTTTTTTTATTTGAATAACTAAAGGTCAGAAAAAATATTATGCCAAGAGTAGATTTCTTAATTAAAATGGATATATGATTGTTCTGCAATTTATGTACTTAAAGTGCTTTGTTTTTGCAGGGAATTAGTAGTATGGAAACTGGTTATGGTGATACACATCTGTAATTCTAGCACTTGTTTGGAAGCAGAAGAATATAGAATTGAAAGTCAATCTCAACTGCAGTTTCCAGTTTACATGAATGTGGGCTGTATGAGATCCTCTAGCCCCTAAGAGGATATCTGCATTAGCCCACTCAAAGATGATGGCAGAAGAGAAGGAAAGTTGTTATGAGCTAAACATCAAGCAAGAGTGTGAAATAGTATCTTTTAGACATGACAGGGACAATACTCACAAACTCATAGCAATTATGATTGCCTGCAAAAGGTTTGCACAAGATAAGTCTAGTAAAAATAAAAATCTAGCATGAATGAGGAAGGAGCTCACAAGTTGAGAAACAACTGGCAGTGGATGGGTGTTCTAGGAAAGAGACATAGTTTCTTTCAGGGATGTGTTCCCTTTTAGATTTCTCATGTTCCAGTGCATGAAAACACCAACTGGCCTCAGTGAGTTAACAAAGATGACATAAAGTTAGGAAGAAAATGTGCATATGATCTGGCAAGGGCTTAAGGGAAGGGATGTGAGTGTGGGTGATCAAAATATGTACTTTTTACATATGTATGAATACTTCAAAATAAATAAATTAAAACTCAATTTAAAAGGAAGAAAATTAAAACTAGAAAAAATAAAGTGTGAATTATAACTGTGATACTGAAAATAATATACAATATTAAGGTTATTAAAATATATTGAGTTTTTATCTTAACATATCAGTAAATATTCTAGGTAAGTTATTGAAGGAAACTGAAGCTTTCTCTTACTATAATTATTAACTGGGATATTCAATTCAAACTAAGAAAAGGCTGGTTTGGAATACATTCGTTAGTCTTATTGGGCCTGGTGTAGCATATAAGGGTAGGAATTTCGACATAAAATTGCTCAAATCAGAAATATTTGGGACCCGCAACTCTCTTCAAGATTGTACATCTTAGAACATTAAGGACTCTTACTGGACCATACCTTTAAGGATTCTAGCACCACACAAAAGCACCCTATAGGTGTCCCCGATAGGGACAAAGCCTTTGATACTAATGTCTTTTAGAGACACTTTTCCAAACCATAACAAAACCCAACTTGTTTTTTCTCCCATTTTTGTCAGTTTTCATAAAATCGCACCTTTTGTTTTTTAAATGCTCCCATGCGCCTTAAAAAGATACCCAGCAGAAGTCAAATTTTTCTACCTCTGACAATAAGCATGGTTGCTATGGAAATAATTATGACTTTTGGTGTGAAGAGGACAAAAAAGCTGGGGAATTTGAAATGTGAGGAAATAAATACACTATTATCATGCAAAACTGCTTGGTAGAAAGGCATTTAAAGTAGAGCGTGAATTAATCAGGATTGTTTCTACACAGAACACCTTCCAAAATCTCAAAAGTTTTGGCAGCTTCAAAACTTTGATGAAGTGCAGGAAGCTAACGGAATCCAGAGGATGAATATTCCACACCTTCTCATGGGGTATACATACATCGATGTTACACAGTTTTGCTTTTCTTTCTTTTCTTGGGTAATAGGTCTTCATATATACTACATAAGCATTCTTACATTGAGCTATATTCAGTCTGAATAAGACATTCTAAATAATGAATTAAGTTTCCACCAAGAAGCTGAAATCAAAGATTATCTGACATTAGAAATATATAGTGAAAAAAATAAAATATTCCATAATTTACACGATCAGCAATGGGTTATTTTACTTTGTTACTTCAATTTTAACACATTATCCTAGAAATACTGAATAAAATGTTGCTGATATAATTTAACCGTTTTGAAATAATGTTTACTCAAAGAAGAACATGTTTAAATTAAATGGAATTTATTTTCTGATTCCAAAATATGAAAACCGTTAAATATAATGTGAGAAGTTATATATTTGTTCAGATATTATTTGGAGGTTAGTTATAGAACATTATTCAGCAGGGTTTAGTTAAAGTTAAATTAGCTAAACATCATGCTTTCCCCTATGTTATTACATGGGGCTTACACAATCTTAAATGACTATAGAGTGCTGATGCTATAAGTACATTGCAAGATAGTCAATCAAATTGATTGATATACACTGAGATTTTTAAATTAGAAATTAAATGTAAAATACACATAATATTTGCATAGATATAAAACAGAACATATTTTCTTAACAAATTTGTAAAATCTATTCTTATGGAAATGCTTTGAAATCATTGAAACTTTCTTTGATAGGCTAAATTTCCAAATCAACTACACTGGAAAGTACATGTACTTCTGAAATGTTAATAAGATTTGAAAGGTTGATGTTCAGAAGAATTAAAAAATCTAATGTTATTTATTATCTGTGGTTAAGAATTTTAATACCTTTGGACTGGAAATAATTGATTTAGTAGATATTTGTAGACAGATCACTATGTATAAGGGACTTTGTTTTATCACAAAGTTAATCAACAGATTCAGAAAAGCCTCTATAGGGAAAGGGTACTTTAAAATCTCAAAGACTTCAGTAAGTCATCATTGGGATTGCTGAGAGTTCTGCGAAATGACTAAAAAATGGATCTGAGAGAATCTCATGTAACGACCTCATTAATATCCCAGACATGCTCCCATTTTCCTTTATATCATATGAAGTTTTTCAGTCATTAAAGAAGAATGTGTAAGAATAGATTGAAGTGCTCTTCATGGAAAAATGATAACATTTCTAAGATTTCATAAGTTGAAACCTATAAACACAAGTAGATTCACGTGTCTCCTATCAATCAGAGAAGTGGCACTAAAAATGATACTAGAGAAATGGCTCAATGGTTAGAACATTTGCTGATCTTGTAAGGATCCAAGGGATCAGTTTGGTTTCTAGCACCCATGCTTGACAGCTAACAGCCATGTGGAACTGAAGCTCCTAGGGATCTGACATCATCTTCTGGCCTCCAGGAGCACTTTCATGCATGTGCAAATACACACACACACACACACACACACACACACACACACACACACACACGTGTGGATACGCATAATACAAAGTAGAAATAAATCTTTTAAAATTTCTCCTTAAAAATAGCACAGTAAAGGCAGGTATTAAGTGAAGTAATCTGGCTTATCTGGCTTGTGCCACACTTAAATTGATGAGCAGCATGCTTGTGTGTGTGTGTGTGTGTGTGTGTGTGTGTGTGTGTGTGTGTATGTATGTGTGTGTGTGTGTGTGTGTGTGTGTGTGTGTGTTAACTTGTCCATCTTACTACAACATCATTTAAAATTCTTCTGTCCATAAAAGTGAAAAAAAAAAAAAAACCACAGATAGGTAAATGGACATGACTAGGTGCAAAAATACCTCTCCTACATTTCCTAAATTGCAATGTGCAGTAACAGTGTTCTCTAAAAGTAGAGAATGCAGAACAGATGGACATGAAGCAGTTGTTTGATAAGAAAAGTCAATGATACACCGTGTCTGTCACACAATTTTAAGTAGCCCTGGCCTGGAAATGCACTTCTGTAATATCAGCAATCAGGAGGCTCAGGCATGGTACTAGAGGTTTCAGGACCATTCTGGGTTATATAGAAAGGTCCTGGGTAACCTTTCTGACAAGGAAAGAGCCTGTTTTATAGCCAACCAAAGCAATACTGATAAGTTCAAAGGGCAAACATTATTATGAAGGACCATTTGCTGTTTTTATTACTCTCTCATCGGCCATAAATCTATACATTTCTGTCAAGATGTAACTAGACACCAATTTTTAGTAGTACTAATTGTTTCCAGTCCACAGAACCTCCAACGAACAATAATTTTTTTTTTTATTATTTTAGAAGGTACATGTAATTTTTAATTATATATATGCGTGAACAGGGGTGGGTGTGCATGTAAGTGTGGGTACCTGTAGAGGCTAAAAGAAGACATCTGATCCTGTGTCCATAGAGTTACAGGTAGTTGTAAGCTACCTGACATTCTTGCTGGGACTTATCTCTGGTCCTTTTAACCATTGTACCATTGTTTCAGCCAGCATGAATCATTTTAATGTCTGTATATTTCAAACTAGTTTTCCGGGGGTCAGAAAAGGTTAAAAAAATCTGATCTTCTTAACACTTTTCAGTATTTAGTATTCGTTAATGTCATAGAACTCAACCTAGATTTCTTAAAATGGTAAGTGATCCTTAGTTACTACCAAGTCAGCACCATCACAAAGAAGGCAGAGATATTAGCTTGTCAGCAATGTTGTCAGGTACAAGGACAACAATACTAACAAACACAGTTGATAACAGGACCCACAGACTTGTTGAGTTCCTGAATGACTGGTGGTGTAGATGCATGCATATGTTGTTTAAATGACAGTAGACCAGGTTGATTCATCAGTGAAACATACATGTGGGCACACACCTCATGCATTTCTTTGTTACACTAAGCCCTAAATCAGACTGACTTACTTAGATAGCAGCTGGTTTCTGTGGAATGAGCTGACCCGTCCTCTGAGCTGTCTCATTCTGTTTGTTGATATATCCATGAATTGACTGAAAGAGAGATAAAGCAGGGATCCAGAACAGGGGACTCATCCCTATAACCCCAGCACCGGGAAGGCTGAGGAACAATTATCACAAGATTGAAGGCATCTTGAGCTGCCTAGTAAATTTCAGGACAGTCTGGACCACATAGTCAGACTTTGTCTCAAAAAAAAAAAAACAATAATGACAGTGGAAGTATAATATTTTAAAAATGAGAGAGATAGGTACACAGAGAGAAACAGAAACATAGAGACAGAGAGACAAATAAACAGAGAAAAAGATAGAGAGAGACAGAGACAAAGACAGAGAGGAAAAAGAAAAACAGCAGTTCCCACTGTTATTTACTTTGGCCCAGAGAAGACAAACAGTACTTGTGCCTCAGCCAGCCATCTGCATGGCTCTGTCATTTCTGAACAGAAATGAAGGGAAGATGCTAGCATTTCTTGAACCAAGTGGTCTCAAACAGAGAAATCATGTGAAGTCACAACTTTACCACTGATTATGTGAATATTTGCCCCTGCTTAAGAGGGGGAAATTTCCAAACCTGGTCAGGGGTTCTTTTGCATAGAGAGTCTAATATTACACTATTTTTTATTTTTTGTTTTTATATGTATTCTTCTTCAGTGTTGTAAATCAAACAAGACTGTCACATGTGCTATGTGCATGCCTTATCAACTGATATGCATCATCTGATCTCAAATTCAAAGTTCAATCACCTGCTGCCAATAAAATGGAATTTCATAAAGAGACATCTCCTATTTGTACTATAGTCTGAGAGATGCATCTCTTTGTTTTGTGCTGTTCAACTAGCTATATGAGAGTATTTAATAATAATTTAGTAGATATCAAATACATATATGCATAGACATACATGCGATAAAATAAAACATTGTAAGAAATTGTTAATAAAGATAATAATTGGGTAGCAATCTACAGAGTCCCTTCTTCCCATTCCTTCATTTGATGAAAACCATCTGAGTTCAGTGATCAACTGTACAAGTCCAACTGTGATTGCCTCCATTAAATAAATAACTCTTTGCTTCTCTATTTTCTCTGTAAAAATTCATTGGTGATAGGACCTTCCTCTTAAGGTTATTTTCAAATTTATTGAATAAGATCATATAGTGTCCTTAAGACAATGCCTGGAAGATTGTAAATATCCAATAAAGCTGTTTTTAGAGCTATTACTTCCAGCCCAACCTCATAGTATCTTATGGGCTTCCTGTGTTGCCCTGAATCTTAGAAATCAGATGTTAGAGCTTCAGAAATGGAACACTTTGTCTGGCTGTTACATAAAGCTAGGGAGAGTTATAAACAATGAGCCGATATTCAAGATTATCCAGGATTTAAATGGAGCTTTGTGGTTCTTTAAGTCCCCCAAATCTGTAAAATTCCTTGGCTTTCCTTGATGGTTTCTTATGAAGTTGCATGAATGAAATCACCTGTTTCATTAATATGGAAACCTAAATAAGAGTATAGGAAGTTATTTGCAAAATTAAACATATAATCACTCCCATGAAAATGCATAATGCACTCAAGAATGTATAACTCTTCAAACTAAATACCTTTTTGTTTCCTTATATGAGTTCAGGGCACATCAGAAGAAACAGTGTTATATTTTTAATATGGAATATTTCTTATTCATTCTGATCTGAATGCAAGAAAGATACATCTCTCATTAACTAGATGATCAACTATAAAGTGTCTTTTTTCAGTTTCAACCCTCCTTTGTAGAATGATAAAAAAAATAGCATAGTCTTCCAATATGTTATTGTTGAAATTGAAAAGTAGTCTAAATTTCCCTTGGTCAATTTAAAATGATTCCAATTTTCAGTTGAAATATGGATTTTCATAATTTTATGAAACAGACAAGTGAAAGTCAGATGGTAATTACACATTAGAGAAAGAAACTCACTATTATTATTAAAATAATGATATCTTGGGAGTGTTTCTAGGCTCTGGGATAGTTCTGCCCTTTGAGTGAACTAATCTCAAGTCAGATAAAAGAAAAATAATATTTGGCTTTCTTGACTCTCATTCTGTTAACGAGCACAAAAGGTATATAAAACACCACAGTACTATAGCTGGAAGGAGAGCAACTTGTAATTAGCTGATGCAATCTATTCCATTGTGAAGTAAATTCTCTACTGAAAACTAAAAACTGTGAAAATCAGAGGATTATGAAAACTTAGAATTAAGGATAATGAATTCTGCAGTACTGAAGTCTTCAGTCTCTGTAAATATAGAGCATCAGCACAAGGGATGTGGGTCACTGGCAAAACTCATCCTCAGGACCTGAGTTCAGATACCTAGACCTCATGTAAGGCTGACACCAGAGCATTGGTCTGTCATCCCTTTTGACCTAGAGAAGATGGGAAGTAGAAAATGGAATTAAAATGTTTAACTGTAAATATGAAGAACACTTATAAACAGAGGCCAGGTATATCCAGACTAAATAAAATTGCTTGTACTCAGAACATGTCATAGTGATACCAATTATGTTAATCACTATATGCTAATGGATTGAATTTATTTTTTAAAATAGTAAATGAGGTATTTCATTTAAAAAAAACTAATCTGGTAAAGGAATATAAATAGCATGCCATTACAACTTCACCAGTTACATATGATCAAGAACTTGGTGTAGGAAGTGGCAAGAAAGAGATATCATTCAGAATTTCAAAACACTTCTGTTCCCTTAGACTCAAATGTCACATAGGTGGCATTTATTATTAAGGATATATTAAGCAAAAGCTGAAGTTTATGAGAATAATGTGATTTTAAAGTATTGAACATACTTTAATAATCTAAAATACCCACCCCTTCCCCAAGCCAATGAACCCCAGAAACACTAGTGACCACTAGAGTCATAAACCAATTGGAAACAGGCAAGGCCCCAATCTCTGGACTGAGTAGCCAGTTCTCTAGTCACTAGGTGCCTTGGGCACATTCCATGACCCTCCTCCCCCAGCAAGTGCAGCCCCAGAGACCCTGCAGTAGTCTCATTCCACCCCCACTATCTCACCAACCGTCCCCTGCAGCACCAGTTACCACCAGAGCCATACACCCTCCTGCTGGACAGATTGGGAAGAAGAGCAACAGGAGCCAGAGGCCCCACCTACATATATTGGAAGAAGAGCAATCTGGAGCTCCACCTCTTTGTATTAAAAGAAGAAATGAATAGAAGGCAGTGTAAAAACACATTAAACAACATAAAGAGCAATACTCTACCACTAGAACCCTCCTACAACAGCAAGACCTGAATATTCCAAAGCAGATGATCCAGAAGAATAAGACCTTAAAAATAACTATATAAAATGATACAGGACCTAAAAGAAGAAATGAAAAATCCCTTTAAAAAATGGAAGGAAAAGATAAACAAAAATTTGGAGGAAATCAAGAAATCTCTTAAAGTCAAGAAACCTCTCCCTGCACCCCCCCAAAAAAAAAATCAAACAGGTAAAGGAAACAGTCCATGGTTTGAAAATTGAAATAGAAGCAATAAAAACAAAACAAAAACAAAACACACAAATAAACAGAAAAACCCACAAAATAGGGGAATTCAGGAAATGGTAATTCTGAGTACATGAACAGAAACTACAGAGACAAGCATAACCAACAGAATACAAATAATTGAAGAGATAATCTCAGACATTGAGGACACGATATAGAAAAATGACTCATCTGTCAAAGAAAATATTAAATTGAAGAAAATGTTAAATCCAGCAAATTTTTAACACAAAATATCCAGGAAGTCTGGGACACCATGGAAAGACCAAACCTAAGAATAAAAGGGGTAAAAGAAGGATAACAGTTCCAGCTCAAAGGAGCAAAACTACATTTACCAAAATTATAGAAGAAAACTTTCCTAACCTAAAGAAATACATGCCTATGAAGGTACAAGAAGTAAGTGTACAGAACACCAAATAGACTGGACCACAGAAAAAAATCCCCTAATCACATAATAGTCAAAAGAATAAACATATTGAATAAAAAAAGAATCTTAAGAGCAGCAAAGGAAAAAGGTCAGGTAAACATATAAAGGCAGACTTACCATAATTACACCCAACTTCTCAATAGAAACTCTGAAAGCCAGAAGATCCTGGACAGACATTCTGCAGATATTAAGAAAACACAGATGCCAACCCAAACTACTATACTAAGCAAAGCTTTCAATCACCATAGATGGAGAAAACAAGATATTCCATGACAAAACCAGATTTCAACGTTACATATCCACAAATCCAGCTCTACAAAAGTACAAGAAGGAAAACTCCAACCAAAAGAAGTTAGCTGCAATCACCAAAACACAGGCAATAGATAACCTCACACCAGTAAATCTCCAAGAAGGGAAACACACAAACACACACACACACACACACACACACACACACAAAAAAAAAAAAAAAGACTGGAATTAACAATTACTGGCCATTAACATCCCTTAATATCAATGGACTCAATTTGCCTATAAAAATACAGAGGCTAACAGAATGGGTACAAAACAGGATCCATCCTTCTGATGCATACAAAAAACATACCTCAAATTCAAAGACAGACATTATCTCAGAATAAAGGGATAGGGAATAAAACACTTTCCAATCAAATGGACCTAAGAAAAAAGCTGGTGTAGTTATCCTCATATCTAAGAAAATAGACATCAAACTGAAAACAATCAAAAGAGATAAAGAAGGGCATTTCATAATCATCACAGGAATAATCCATCAAGATGAAGTTTCAATTCTGAACATTTATGCCTCAAGTACAAGGGCACTTACATTTGTAAAAGAAATATTACTAAAGCTCAAATAACACATCAAACACCACACATTAATAATGGTAGATTTCAACATCATTCTCTCACCACTGGACAGGACTGCCACACAGAAATTTAATGGAGAAATAAGAGAACTAACAGATGTTATGACTCAAATAGACCTAACAGACATCTTTAGAACATTTCACCCAAACACAAAGAATATACATTCTTTTCAGTACCCCATGGAACCTTCTCCAAAGTTAACCACATACTCAGTAACAAAATAAATCTCAAGAAATTAAAAAAAAATGGAAAAAATCTCTATCTTATTGGACCATCATGACTTAAAGCTAGAATTTAACAATACAAAATGCAGAAAGCCTAAAAACTCATGGAAACTGAGCAATGCCAAACTGAATCACCACTGGTACAAGGAAAAAATTAAAGACTTCGTAGAATTCAACAAAAATGAATGCACAACATACCCAAACTTATGGAACACTATGAAAGCAGTGCTAAGAAGAAAGTTCATAGCACTAAGTGTCTACATAAAGAAGTTGAAGAAATAGCCTGGCCGTGGTGGTACACGCCTTTGATCCCAGCACTTGGGAGGCAGTGGCAGGCAGATCTCTGTGAGTTAGAGGCCAGCATGATCTACAAAGTGAGTTCCAGGAAAGGCACAAAGCTACACAGAGAAAACCTGACTCAAAAAACAAACAAACAAAAAAAGTTGAAGAAATCTCACACTGGTGACTTAAAGCACACCTTAAAGCTCTAGAACAAAAAGAAGCCAACTCATTCAGGAGGAATAGATGACAGGAAATATTCAAACTGAGGGCTGAAATCAATACAATAGAAACAAAGAGAACAATACAAAGAATCAATGAAACAAAGAGTTGGTTCTTTTAGAAAATCAATAAGATGGACAAACCCTTATCCAACCTAACCAAAAAGCAAAGAGAAAATATCCAAACTAACAATATCAGAAAAGGAAATGGAGATATAATAACAGACACTGAGGAAATCCATAGACTCAATAGGTCATACTTCAAAAATCTGTACTCCACAAAATTGGAAAATGTAAAAGAAACAGGTGACTTTTTGGATAAGTAGTACATACCAAAATTAAATCAAGATCAGAAAAACAATTTAAATAGATTCATAACCCCTAAGGAAATAGAAGCAGCCATCAAAGTCTCCCACCCCCCCCCCTAAAAAAAAAACCCAGGGCCAGATGATTACAGGGCAGACTTTTATCAGAATTTAAAAGAAGAGATAATACCAATACTCCTGAAATTGTTCCAAACAATAGAAACAGAAATAATATTGCCAAAGTCTTTTTACAAGGCTTTCAGTTACCCTGATGCCCAAACCACCTAAACATGCAATTTGATAAGAGAATTACAATCCAATCTCCCTCACAAACATTGATGCAAAAATTCTCAATAAAATACTAGCAAATGGATGATTTTCTGCCTCCCAATTGCTAGGATTAAGGGTGTGTACTACCACTGCCTGACCTCTATGTTTAATATAGTGGCTGGCTTTTTCCTCTGATCTCCATGCAAGCTTTATATATTAGAGTACAAATAAAATATCACTACAGGGACACTCCTCCTCTGCTGGTGGGAATGTAATCTTGTACAGCCACTCTGGAAATCAGTATGGCAATATCTCAGAAAACTGGGAATCACCCTACCTCAAGAACCAGCAATACCACTTCTGGGCATATACCCAAAGATCCTGAATCATACCACAAGGATATTTGTTCAACTATGTTTATAGCAGCATTATTTATAATAGCTACAATCTGGAACCAACCTAGATGTCCTTCAATTGAAGAATGGATAAAGAAAATTTGGTACATTTACACAATGGTGCATTATGCAATGGTAAAAAAAAAAAATGTCATCATGAAATGTGTAGGCAAATGGAACTAGAAAAAAATTTCCTGAGTGAAATAACCAAGACCCAGAAAGACAAACATGGCATGTACTCACTCATAAGTACATATTAGACACAAAGCAAAGAATAACCAGGGTACAATCCACAACCTAGAGAAGCTAGGTAAAGAGGAGGTCCCTAAAAGGGACATAAATGCATCGCCCCAGGAAGGGGAAAGGGTTAAGATCTCTGGGTAAACTGGGAGGAGGCAGTAGAGGGGAGAGGATGGGAGGTGGGAACATAAGGACTCCAGATGGCCAAGTTGGGGGAAAAACCGGAAGGGAGAGCAATAAAAGAGATATCTTGATGGAGTGTACCATTAAAGGGATGGGGAGAAATCTGCAGATAGGGAAAACTGCAGGAACTCACAAGATTGTCCCCAGCTAAGACTCATAGCAGTGGTGGAGAGGGTTCTTGAACTAGTCTCCCCTGCACTCAGATTGTGTCTATCCTAATTGTCATCAAGAGCCTACATCCAGTGACTGATTGAAGCAGATGCAGAGACCCACAGCCAAGCACTTGGCCAAGATACTGGGGTTCAGTTGAAGAGAGGGAAGAAGCATTTTAAGAGCAAGGGCGTCAGAATCATGGTGGGAAAAACAACAGATAGCTGACCCAAGCTAGTGGGAGCTCACGGACTCTAAACTTGCAGCTGGAGAGCCTTCATAGGTCCAAACTAGGCCCTTTGAATGTGGATGAAATTCGCATGGCTTGATGTGTTTGTGTTCCCTGGCAATGGGACCAGGACTTAGACTGGGTATAGGAACTGGCTTTTAGAGCCCATTCGCTGTGGTGTGGTGCCTTATTCAGCCTTGATGCAAGGGAGGGGGAGCTAGATCCAGCCCCAACTTGGTATGCCAGCCTGTGCTGACTACCTAAGGGAGGACTTACCATCTATGAGGAGGGGATGGGGGTGGGATGAGGATAGGTGTGGGGGAGAGGGAGAAGGTGAGGGAGTCTGAACAGGGGTTGGTATATAAAAGAAAAGAAAGTTTATTTTAAATAAAAAATTTGTTACTGGTCATAGTAAATCTCTTTCTAAAAGAAAAAAGGGGCTATGATATAGAAATGTATTATATAGAAATAATAGGATAAAAAGATAGATTATTAAATCTACTCTAAAAATGATAGATTAAATGGTAGATTATTGAATCTACTCAGAAAAAAAATGGAAATGATAGGGTAAAAGGAAGATTATTGAATCTACTCTGAAAAGAAAAAAGGGAGAATATGAATACGATAAGATAAAAATGTAGATTATTGAATCTACATTTAAAAAGCAACTACTAGTTTTAAATATTTTACATTGGATTGGATTTTTGTGTGTTTTATACAAATTATGTATATTGATATAAATTTGAAGTTGATTTTGTTAGAAAATACTGTACATCTATTTCTAATCTTGTTCAAGATATTACACCTATACAGCTCATCTAACAATGTAATGCAAATTTCTAGTCTTTGAAAGTTATTATTACCAATGAAAGGATATAAAAAATGCAAGTTAGTAGTTAGTCACCTATTACAATCAAACTTGTAGTCAAGTTAGATATGTTTTCAAGATCAACCAGTGATATATTTTAGATAGGTCATCTTAAAACATTTCAGAGGTCTACAGAATATGGCATTGAAGGTGTTTTAATAACACAGATTCTTTTTTTTTTTTTTTAATGATAATGAGACATGTCTGTTCCTGATAGCACCAGTCTACTTCAGAGCAGATGATGGGCATCAAAGAAACTCCATATGGAGTTCACTTTCCTTGTGGCAAAAGTTAGCCACTAGGCAAGAAAATTCCCTCAACTTTGCCAAGACAAAGTAGGGCAGCCCTTCGGAAAATCCTTCTTCACAGATAAGTCTGCCATATATGCTAGGCCTGTAGGAAAAAATGATAGATATCCCAACATTGAAGAAGAACCTTGCATGACTGTCCAGATCATTCACGCAGTCATCCAAGCTAGCTGCTTCTGTCATTTCTCACATTTTTTGTAAGTCCCTTGTCTTCACTTCCTATTTACTTAGGTAATATTACTTCCTTGTCAGGTCTCTAAGGGAGTTAAAAATTAGATAGTTATAGTTACTAGTTTTCCTTTTTAAAAAATTCAGAAAAGAAACTCACTAAAGAAGTGTAAGTGTAGCCGGGCGGTGGTGGCGCACGCCTTTAATCCCAGCACTCGGGATGCAGAGACAGGCGGATCTCTGTGAGTTCGAGGCCAGCCTGGGCTACCAAGTGAGTTCCAGGAAAGCACAAAGCTACACAGAGAAACCCTGTCTCGAAAAACCAAAAAAAAAAAAAGTGTAAGTGTATAAGTTTGAAAGACATCAAAAGATGATTTGGGGTTGTTAATACAAGTTAGGATAGAATGTGAATTTGGTACATTTTGGACTCACCAAAATAGAATAAATAATGGATTATTTTCTCTGAACCTGTCAAATGTTAATGGACTAGACATCGTTAATGTACTTTTTGACCGTATATGTTGAATATAATTATTGTACTTGTATATAATTTTACTTATATTAATTATAACCTTTTATTATTTTAGACAAAACAGGGGAAATGTGGTGATATATTGTATACCCTAATAAAATTTCCATGAAGATCAAAGAACACAAGTCACTAGATTGAACATAGAGGTCAGAGAGCAGTGCCACATACTTTTAATCCTAGCATGAGGGAAGAAGAGATCCATCTGGATCTCTATGAGTTCAAAGCCACCATAGACTACATGAGATTGGCTCAGTCTAGGAGAGAAAACTGAGCCAGGCAGTGGTGGCACACACCTTTAATCCCACTACTGGGAAGCACACATGCCTTTAATCCCAAAAATTGATGGCTGGGTGGAGAAAGGTATATAAGGCATGATGAGACAGGAATTAAATAAAGGCTTTTCAACAGAAGCATCCCTTTCAGCTAGAGGATCTTTCACGCTAAAGCCCTTTTGGCTTGAACTCTTTCAGGTTGAGGAGCTGGTGAGGTAATAGGTGATGGCTGTGGCTTGCTCTACTCCTCTGATCTTTTAGCATTTACCTCCCTGACCAAAAAAAAAAAAAAAAAAAACCTAAAATACATCTAATAAAATACTTTTCAACCATTAAGAATAATTGTTTAGATAGAAAACAAATAGATACCTAGAAATTACTCTGAATGTGATATAGGTCCACATCTTATAGTAATATTTGCAGCAGGATTCTGTTTAGTATGCAATAGTTTTCTTTGAAAATTGTAAAATAACAATCTAAAATATTTTATGACATTTTCCTGGGCATTGACCTTCAGTTTATCTGCTATTTGAATTTAACTTTCAATTTTTTTTTTTGAGATTGAGCACATTTTTTTTAATATGCAGTTTAAAATCAAACAAAAATACCATGGAATATATTGTATTTATATTTGTAAGAATAACTGTTGTCTTTGTATGATATCAAGTATCTTTTTGACTTCTCTGCCTTTCCCTCATCTTCTCCCACAAATTGTTCTCTTGCATAACTAAGGCATGATTGTTTTCTCTGGGTTTATTGAATTAACATAATTTCATTTGGGAAGAGCTGGATTACCTGGTAAATGGAGTGTTTTAAATGAATGAATGATTTTGTTGTAAATAACATTATTTTTTCATGTTTTATTTAAAATACGAAGAGGAGGGGCCAGAGAGATGGCTTAGTCCTTAAGATGACTGGCTATCTTAGCAGTGGACTCCGGCTCAGTTCCCAGCATGTACATGGCGGCTCATAACTGTGTAACTCCTGTATTAGCTGGTCTGTTTTTCTCTTCAGGCCTGCATGGGCACTGTATGTCTGTGATGTGTATGCATCATGTAAGAGAACCACACATATACACAGAATAAAAATAAATATATATCTGGATACAATAATATATGAAGTAGAGAAATGTTTTTGAGGTTTGCAGGCATACATGTTATGAACCTGTGAGCTTGCTTTGTTGTAAACAATGGCCATTTGTCTCTTATTCTTAGACACAACAGGATGTTGACACATTCTAGTCTTTCTACAGAATATTCTTTGTTTACACATTCTTACATGAGGAAACATCTTTTCCCAGTGGGATAAGTTACTCTGTGCCCTCCTAGTAGCTGCTTGTCCTCAGCAAGTGTTATTCACAGAAGGGAAAAGAAATATTTATATTTTCTCTACTATTATCTTCTAAAGCCTGAAATTAATTTCTGATTGACCTTGACAGTAGGGAGGGAATTAATGAGGAGGCAACCAGACGCAGAAGGTACCCTTGTGTGCTTCATGGCTTTATTTTTATCATTTGACAAGTACCATTTTTAAGAAACCTAGATGATACATAGCTTTTGCTTTTAAAATTCTGATTTCAGTAGCGCCTGCAAAGTTAAAAGCGATTTGTTAATGTCTAGGTAGAGCATCCTTGTTGTCAAATGACTCTATCATTGTGGATGTCTTTAATCATCATTGCTATTTTATCATGAGAATGTTAGTTACAAACACAAATCCTTTCTGCCACATTGAATCACAGAATTGTGATATATTTGTTGGTATTCTCTCAAGAAACAAGCAAACCTCATGTGACATAGGCTTCTCAGGGCAAATGAGATGCTCAGTAGGTAAAAGGTGCTTGACACCAAGTCTGAAGAAATGTGTTTGATCTCCAGATAACACAGTGGAAAGAGAGTACTGACTTTCAGAAGCTGTCCTGTGACCCATACATGTGTTTCACATATGAGAGAGAGAGAGAGAGAGAGAGAGAGAGAGAGAGAGAGAGAGAGAGAGAGAGAGAGAGAATGAATATAGAGAAAGAATGAGAGAATCTTAGAACCTCCTAGAAATTTTACCTTCTATGGAACAAGTTTCCTGTAGTGTATGACTTGCTCACACTATATAACTTTGATCCGTGATATTTTCTGACCTTTAGAAATAACTGAAACATTAATATTCCTACTTTACTTGGTTTTGAACAAATCCAAGACAATTTAAAAGTAAATGTTTTAAATATTTAGATTTAAAGAAGTATAAAAATATTGTATATATTTTAAATTTTTACAATAGCTATACATCATTTTATCAATATTTTTCAAAAACATTGTTTTTCTTTGTGCTTAGCACTATTATTTAAAATCACAGGTAGCTGGTGTATTATTTAAAAGCATAAAATTACAAAAAATAAGGTTTGTGATTTTGTAGTTTATTTTCTCTGATGAGTAAAAATTAGGAGAACATAGAAGTATACTTTTTCAGAAACCTTAGTCACATATTTAAGTTAAAAAGAAGGCTTTTTACAACTTTTGACCTTTCTAATCGTCAAGGCAAGATAAGTAATGGGTACTTATTCTTTAATGGCTCTAAAGAAATGAGTGGAAGTGACCTTTTGATGGCAGTTCTACTTGGAGATTTTTGCCAAGGTTGAAATTGGCATAATAGAATTTGCTAAGTGGGGCCCAGGTGTGTGAGTGTGAATGCGTGTGTGTGTTCTTTAAATACTCATAATGAAATGAAACACTAACTCAACACAGGATATGCGCCAGCTGGCCCTAAGCAACTTCCATCCAGCTTTTTATAGCTCACCTTCAGGTGACGGACACAAACACTGATAATGACACTCCTTTTCTTTTCTTTCCTCTTTTATTTTAGTTGAGTGAAACCGCGCCAGAACGCCCTGCCTGGCAGGACCACGGCTAATATTTGAGTAGTAAAATCAAGCGGATGCTTTTTCTTGGTCTATAGAGCCGCCTTTGCCTTCGTCATCCCATGTGCTTCCTTCAGCACAGAAGATGGATGTTGATGTCAGTGTCATGTTTCAGCTAGAGAAAATTAGAGGTTAACTCCTCATAGAGCTCCTATCAGGAGAAGCCTCCAGACCACACATTCCCTATTCTTCTCAGTAGTCTGCAGATCTCTACAAAAGATGCATGAGATCTATAGAACACTGAATGAAGCAACCAGAGTCCCAGGAATCAGACAAATAAAACTTTTGGAAAGATGATTGTATAGTTTGAGTGTATTACAAATTGACAGTGTTAATTCATTGGCTTTATAGGCATGGATGAAAATACATCAGAAATATAATTGATGTATGATAGAGCACAGGAGAGTGGAGAAGTAAATCACTCCCTCATAACTTCGTAATTACACAAAAATAAAGCAGACATATTGCAAAAAATAAATAAAATAAAAGAACAAAGATCAAAGAAAGGGATTATTTCTCAGAAAAATAAGAGAGAGAGAGAACAACAACAACAACAAAAATATAGAACAATATAAAGCAGGATCCCAATCGGGATTCCACTTTGGAAGAAAGCAAATCAAAGCGATCCCATTATGAGAAAGAGACACAAGTACTTAAATGAGTCACTTGAAAATCTAGCCAGGCTGTGGTGGCGTCGCCTTTAATCCCAGCAATAAGGAGGCAGAGGAAGGCAGATCTCTGTGAGTTTGAGGCCAGCCTGGTCTACAAAGTGAGTTCCAGGAAAGGTGCAAAACTACACAGAGAAACCCTGTCTCACAAAGCAAACAAACAAACAAACAAACAAAATATCTAATGACATTTGCATCTGGAAGGATAAAGAAGCTTATTTTTTTTTATAAGAGGAATACATTATGACTAGAGAGATGGCTCAGCTGTCACTACTCTCCCAAAAGACCTAGCTTTAGTTCCCACCATTCCAATTATCTGCTGTGAGCTATAACTCCAGCTCTAGGACACCCAAAGCCTTCTTCTGCTCCTCATGGGTGCATGCATGTTCATATACCCAACCACAAATGCACTCATATATACATCAAAAATCAGAAAATTAATTTCAAAAAGAAATATATCTATTAGGGAAAAATGAAAATAAAGATCTCTTAACACCAATTAAAATCATTTATAGAGAATTTTTTTCTGGTTATAAATATTTTCTTGTACATTACTTCCTTGGAAACAAGCAAAATCTAGGGAAGATGCATTGCCCAGGCTGTTTACAGGAAAGCATACTTTAAGTGGTTGCAGGGTATATATAGGATCAGAAAACTTGTTATGTACTAGGGTGTAAATACCCAGTGTGAGATCAGGTCAAGCAGATGGTCTGGCTTACTGTTATCTATGTGCCTCCCTCCATTCAGGACTCAGAAGATTACCAGAGTTGGGAGTGTAGTGCCTAGAGTGAAGGAAAGGGGTATTACAGATTCCAGACTAAATAGGAAGGGGATTGCTTTCATGCTCCACCCACAATTCCCAACCTCTAATATACAGATCTAAATAATGATAAAATTCTAACCACTAACTAGGCAAGTATTTAAAGTAGCCACTCTTCTGAGATCAGAGAACTATACAGTTCAAACTGGAATTCAATGGTGAATTGAATAGTTAATTTTCCCAACTATTCCATAGGGAACTCCATGAGTGACTATCGCAGACTCCCCCAGTTTCCCCTCCCCCACCACGTTAAACCCTCCCTATACCCCTCCTTCTCCATCTCTTCCTTTCATTTGCTTTCTTCTATAATCCAGAGTTTAGGTTTTATCTTCTCAAGGTGAATGTAATTTACCACAACAGGCTTCTTCTTGCTCTTCCTGAATCAAAGTTCTTTCAATGTTTCCAATAGCAGAATTACTGATAGTAGCTTCATTCTATATTGGTCTCAAGGTCTATCCTTAACTGCTCAAAATAAAGGAACATTGAGAAACAATTATTATTATGGAGACATTACTTTGAACACAAGAACATTGTTATATTGTTGCTGTGTTATTTTTCTTGAGATAAAAGTTAGTTATGAATGACCAGGTTCTGTGGTTGCCTGCATAAAATCATGGCAGTTAACATTCCAGAATGGATAATATAGGACATTATGGAGTCCCCATCTCTACCTGAGAACTTGGTAGTTGATGGCTCCTGAGAGATGAACAGTCAATTTTCTTTGGAAGTGTGATCTCTGGTAGGTTGCCTATGTTCCAGTGGATGGCTCTATACTCAGGAACAAGGGAATGTGTAGCTATTATTAGATTTAGTGAGTTATAAAGAAGAAAAAAGAGGAGAATATGAAATTTGGGTGGGAGCATGAGGGGGATCTGGAATAGGTTAGAGGAGAGAGGTGTAAATTACTATCAAACTATTAAATATAGGTAAAGAAATGTGAAAGAATATAAAAATTAATATATATATAATTTAATATATATTTGCCATATATATATTATGAATGTATGTATATGTTATATTATATAGCTATAAAAAAGTTACTATATATATACAATATATACATATATATACATACATGTGTGGGATGGCACATGCCTTTTAATCCAAGCACTTGTGAGAGGCAGATGCAGGAAGGTCTCTGTGCCTCTGTGAGCTTGAGGCCAGCCTGGTTTACAGTCCTAGTTTCAGGACAGCCAAGGCTATACAAAGAAACCCTGTCTCAAAAAAAAAACCTATGTATGTATACACTACATAGTGTGTATACATGTTTATACATACATGTGTGTGTGTGTGTGCGTGTGTGCGTGTGTGTGTGTGTGTGTGTGTGTGTGTGTGTGTGTGTGTGTGTGCGTGTGTGTGTGTGTGTGGTGTGTGGTGTGGGTGTGTGTGTGTGTGTGTGTGTGTGTGTAGAGAGAGGGGATGTCTTGGCTCAAGGCATATAGTAGAGTGATTGTCTGACATACATATTTCCAAGTGTCTGTGATAAACACACCCACACATAAACTCTCTTCTCTCTCAGAATATGCCAACATTTGTATTGACTATAATTTATTTTCTTGTGTTGATCTGATATTTGTTAAACATACTACTGAACAACATTTAGTAATTAAAACAATCTTCTTTATTAGTTCATACCTTTTGGTCAAAATTCAAATAAAAACACGTTAAAATCACTTTCTACAGAGTCCAGTGTTCTGTCTCTAAACTTTAATTTTGATTCTTCTCAACCAAAAACTTTTAGGGGTATTCAGAAGAATTTGTCAGAAAGACAGCACACAGAAAACTAATCAATTTCTACAAAGTAAGAATTGAATTTGTTTTTTATTTTTTATTTAAAGATTTTAATTTTACTTTTAATTATGTGTTTGTTTCTGTGTGGTTTGTGTACATAATTGAAGTGCCCAAGGAGCTTCAAAGGGGATGAGCTCTTGCACATTCCAGCCATATTAAAGAGAAAATACACCTTTGGCTGTTAGATACATTTTCAATTTTTTAGTTTTGTTTAATGGTTATTTTTAGATGTGTACATGTGTGTTAAGTAATAACTAGATGACACTCTCCAAACAGAACAGCACCAAATCATATTACCAAATTATGTCAATTTGAATATTTTTGAACTTAACATCTTTTGAGTTTAGGTGGCTTGAGCATCTAGCATCTGTCCAGTCCTTCATTGGGGATTTTGCTATATAATGAAACACATTCATGCCACAGAATATTGCTGAATTAATTCCCTTGTTATATTTTTCTGCCTTCTTTCTCATTATATCTATTTATTCCAAAATTTTACACGGGTTTCAGTTGTGGAAATGATAACAATGTAATGCTATGCTGATGATAATGGTGTTTGTTCTTCCATGGAAGAAAATGTGCATTTGGCCCAGAATACATTTTTTTCCTATTTTTCTCTTTTATTGTAAATAGATTTGCTTCTCATAATATAACTTAATTTTGTTTTTTTTTCCTCACTCTGCTATTCACAGTTACTTCCCATATCCCCTCCTATCTGGATACACCTTCTTCGTGTCTCTCTTTAGGAAACAAACAGGTTTCTAAGAGGCAATGACAAGATGAAACAATATATGATAAGGTAAAACAAAAACTAGCACATTCAACTAGGACAAAACAAATGAACAGAAGGAAGAGAGCCCAAGAGAAGATACAATAAACAGACACACTTGTTCATTTCCACACTCAGCAATCCCATAAAAACTCTAAACTGGAAGCCACAATAAATATGCAAAGGACCTGCAGGTCAAAGGAGAAGAAAAATACATATAAATACAATAAATATTGCTGGGGATGGCATATCAGATGGCTGAGGTGCTGCCAGAAGAGATTGGAGAAAAGGGGACCCGAGATTGTGGACCATCAACCCTCCTTGTTTTCTCTTCCAGATCTTCTGCTTAGCATGCCTCTAGAGTGTCAAGGCAGAAATGCCTATGTGTCCCAAGGTCATGCTTTATGGTGTTCACATGTCATGTCCTCTTCCATATAAATACTTCTTGTAATACTAGTCTTTTTCTTCTATCTGATCTTCATGGTCTGTGTCCCAAGATCAATGGTGATTTCTGTGATACAGGAAAGGAATGGAGTAAATTTCACAGGAAATTATACAGAGATGATGACCCAGGTTAGAGTTAAGGCAGTTATGCAGTTCATGGGAAAGAACCTGCAGCCCAGAGAAGCTTTTCAGGCTTGAAAAAAAAAACTGTACTGAATGTGTGGTCAATTATAGCATGTGGTAAGATGTGTATCAAAACACTGGACTCAAATTGGCCATGATGAATAATTCAGTTTCTGAGGATATTCCAAAGGCATTGCGTAAAACTTGAGACACTAAGGGGTACTGGCTGAAGACTGTGGATGGAGTAACGTACAATGGGATGACAAATGAGAAGTGTGGGAACATAGAATAGGAAAAAAAAATAGTGGTCTCCACCACGAAAGAGAGATGGCAACTTTAATCCAGATATTTTTTATTCTTCTGGAAGGAGTGTGGAGACAATGTGGCAATGGTTGGAGTGATTGCTGCAAGTTTTATTGGATTTCTAGATTAAAGAGAGCTGCCAGAAAAGGTGAACTTCCTTTCTTGGAAGCTCTGAAAATTAGATTAGGTCTTTCTTAGAATTGTTAGGATATAGAAGGACAGATGTTGCTGACTTGCAGGGACAGATTTCTGGTATGAGGTCATTGTGGCCCACCAGTCATGGGGCTTGGTGTTTGCAGAGGGCTGAGGAGGAACTTAGGTGGCTGCAGGGGTCTTGAGGTCAGAGCAGGCTGTGTGAGAAGGAAATGACTGTCTGGTACACTGACCACTGTTCTTATTTTTACCTTTTTTTTTGCGAAATTGCATGTTGCTATCCTCTGGGTCAAGTACTCAAAAGATTGTATAATCATTAATAATAAAAATAGATTATTTGGTGTTAATCTGGGATAGTTCTAGTGTTTAATAAAAGATGATGAAGAATATATTGGTGATTTTCTAAGAAAGATCTTTAGAATCATGAGAACACTTCATATGGGGTTATTTCTCCTTTTCTTTCTGTTTCCCCTTACTTGTGATAATAAAAGGATGAGGTTACCAGGGCAAAAGCCAAAGCTAAAAGAAGAGGTAGCAAATAAGCTACTTAGCAACTTCAGAAGCCAGAAGTGACCTGTCAGCTTGCACAAACACTGTCTTTGAGTCATTACTGTGCCTTCCAGGTATCCATTCTTTCAGACTCCTGAAACTGCTGAGGCTGGTCCCTGGCAAATTATTCATTAATTTTAGCTTTCTTCCCCATATTCTTCCATTGTCTCCATCTTCCTTCCTTCTCTGCACTTAATTATCCTGTGCCAGCCCTTTCACCTACATCTATCTGTAACTGTCTAGTATATTTCCCTTCCCTAAGGATATCTAGCTGTCAGCCTTAGTCCTTGACTCTTTTTGTGGCTCTAGGGATTGCATGGTATTTTTCTTCTTTATTCACTAGTATCTGAAAATTTCATATTTTTCATGTCTGAGTAATAGTACATTATCTTAAAATGTACAAAATTTTCTTCATCCATTCATCTTCTTGAGGGACATCTAGGTTTTTTCCAGCTTCTGGCTATTATGCATAGAGCAGCAATGAACATGGTTGAGCAACTGTCTCTATGATAGGATGAAGTATCCTTGAGAGATAGCTAAAGTTAAGGACTATTTAAGGGGTAGTATGTTACAGTAGAAGCTTCCTAAAATACATACACCTATGAAGTGCTCTAAATTAAGTCACCAAATAGTGATGGAGAAAAAGTCCCAATTGGCCATCTCTTGTCACCAAATGAAACTTCCAGTCCTGGGATTGGGTTACAGCTATTTGAGTTTTTTGTCCAAAGAGGTCCCATGGGAATTCTCAACAAACCCAGACTGTTGGAAGACTATAAGTTGCTGTCTACAAACTGACTTCAAGTCTTCATTGTTGAAGCCAACACATCCACAAATCATTGAACATTGAGAAGTCACATTGATGCCCACATAGAGCCTTCGCCTCTATGTTCCATTGTCTTTGGTACAGCAAGGTATTTTGCATGCTACCAAAAGAGAAACTTAAACACCAATATAGCCGCAAACTCTTGGATTGACAATAATGTTCTGACTGCAAATATGCTGGTGTAAGGGTGGCACAAATTTCGTGGGAGTAACCAACCAATATCTGATTTAACTTAAGGCTCACTCCACACAATGGAATCTATACCTAACACCGCATAAATACCAAGAATCTGAGACTAGATAGCTCAGGGACCTAGGGTAAAACCAAATACTGCTGTTCTGAAAACAAACAGAAAAACAAGCAAAACTTTCCAATATAATGACTTGTAGTGACATTCTGCTATACTCATAGATCAGTGCTTTGCTCTGCCATCATCAGAGAATCTTCCTCCTGCAGTAGATTAGAAAAAATACAGACAGACATTGCGCAGAGAATATGAGACCTTGGAACATTCAGCCCTCAATGGTACATCTCCATGAATTCCCTCCCTTCAGGGCTCACAAGAGAGGCATTCTTTGACTCCTTCCCATTGAATTTGTATTCCCTTGATTTCCTTCAATTATCTTCAATACAGATGAACATCTTTATATGTTACTAGTTTCAGTGGCATTACTTTGAGTTTCTCTCCATTTAAATTAATGTTGACTATGAAAGTTAACTGCTGTAAACAGAATGCAGTTGATGCATTCATGTATTCCATTATATCTGTACTCTTTTTATTATGAAGTGGTTTGGGATTTTGTAAAAGGCCATTGCTGTATCTACTGATCCTGTAGTTTTTGTCTTTCGGTTTGTCTACATGGCAGATTATTTTTTATAGATTCATGTATGTTGAACCATCCATTCATGTCTGTGATGAAGTCTTCTTGATCATGGTGGATGAGTGGATGATGTTCTTAGATTCAGTTTGCATCAATGTTCATAAGGGAAATTGATCTGTAATTTTCTTTGTTGAGTCTTTATGTGGTTTGGGCTTCAGAGTAACTGTTGCTACATAAACAATTTGGGCAATATTCTTTCTGTTTCTGTTTTGGTGAATAATTTGAGAAGTATTGGTATTGACTTTTCTTTTTTTTTTTTTTTTCAGTTTTTCGAGACAGGGTTTCTCTGTGTAGCTTTGTGCCTTTCTTGGAATTCACTTTGTAGACCAGGCTGGACTTGAAATCACAGACATCTGCCTGCTTCTGCTTCCCAAGAGCTGGGATTAAAGGCATGTGCCACCACTGCCCGGCGGTATTGACTTTTCTTTAAAAGTCTGGTAAATTTCTGTTCTAAAACCATATGGCCCTGGCATATATTTGGATGGAAGACATTTAATAACTACTTCTATCTTACTAGGGATTCTAAGTCTGTTTGAGTTTCTTATCTGGTCTTAACTATGGCAAATGATATACATCTAGAAAAATATCTATTTCTTTTAGATTTTTCACATTGTTGGATCAGGTTTTCAAGTATGTCTTTATGATTCTCTTTATTTCCTTGTTTTTATGTTCTTGTTTTCGTTTCTAATTTTGTTAATTTACATATTCTCTGTCTGCTTTAATTAATTTCGCTGAGGGTTTGCCAATCTTACTGATTTTCTCAAAGAATCAACTCTTTGTTTCATTGACTCATTATATTTTTTTTGTTTCTATTACCAGATTACCTTTGATGTCATGTGATAAATAACCAACTTATTCATATTTATTTATTTTCTAAAACTATTTGTTACAAAATATGGCAAGTTTCATAGATTTTTTTTACACCTCTCCCACACATTTGTGTGTGTGTGTGTGTGTGTGTGTGTGTGTGTGTGTGTGTGTGTGTGTTAGTACCTACCCCTAGAGGTCAGAAGAAGATGTCAGATCTCCTGGAGCTGGAATTGCAGGCAGTTGTGAGCTGCCTGAGGTGGTAATGGAAATTAAATCCAGGTCCTCTGAGAGAGCTGCAGTCACTTTGAACTGTGGAACTACCTCAACAGCCCCTATAGTGATCTTTAAATGTCATGAAAATTTGTGTTTCCTTGAGAGATTTGCAACTATGGCTCAGAATGTTTGTAGCTTTAAATTTAATTTTTATTTTCTTTTTACATTACAAAGGCCCATCTTTATGTTATATGTTGGTACTTGATACTAGCTAATATATTTCTCTCAGTTCAATGTGTCTTTATAGATGATTTTGTGTCGCTATATTTTATTTTTCTGTTTATATCAACTTGAAATCCATTTTGATGAAAATATATACACAGTTTTGATAATTTGGAAGCATATTCTTTTCAGGTTCCATTTTTTCCTATATACAAATTAAATTAAATACAATTTTGCTAGCGTGTCAAACATCATACATGACCTTCTCTGTCCTAAAGTATGCCTGAGTGAATTATGGAAAAACAGTTTATCTTTGCAATAACGGAAGACACTAACAGCATTTGTGAGCAAGATGCATAATTTTGCCAGTTTTCGGGGTTTCCTGAAAACATGTTATACACACAAACACATTAGCATGTTTTGTTTTCACTGAAAATCAATCTGTTACCATCAAATTGAGAATCATCTGTTGAGTGAGAAACATCTTTTAATATGATGAAATTGGTCTTACATTTGATTTTGAGGTTTCCCAGAAACACATCTGTAGAACACAGGCAGACTCAGGTATGTGGCAAACATTGCAGGTCTCATTAGCCATTACTCTCTAATACAACTTCCCATTGGAACAGTAAATAGAATATACAAAGAATGTGCAAAATGGCAACTTTAGATAAAATCTAATGAGATTCTGTCAACCAAAAGGTACAGGTGGTTAGACTTTCCTAGTAAACTATTAAATCATACCAGTTTTTCTCGGTAGTATAAGTATATTATGTTAATAGGATAATATATAAAATATAGCATGGATATGTACCAATTTTGACATTTATTTTTTACACCGAAACATATAGGCAGCAGTTACATACATGAAACAATTCAAAGTTCATTACTAAAAAGAAGGTTTATAATTTACTATTTATATATTTATTCCATCTGAAATATTCTGTACTATCTTTGGAAGAAAATTATAAAAACAACCATGATGTTCCTTCACTGTCAGATGAAGCAAGTTTCAGTTAGTAAATAATGCATCTAACCTGGAATGACCACACGTGCTTTACACAGCACTCAGAATTGTAGCTGCCATCTTTGCTCAGTTTGCACTGCACTTAGGTTAGTCTTTGATGATAAAAAGAAGTGTGATTAGAGAAAGGCTATATGATGACAGGGTAGTCACTGATCTGATTCCTGGGGTAAGCCAGTTCAGGCACCTTCTCCATAATTGCTAATAGTCTAAGCTGGTGTCATCCTTGGGGATTTCTGGGACCTTCCCTAGCACCCAGTTTCTCCCTATTCCTATGATGTCTCCCTCTATCATGGTATCTCTTTCATTGTTCTCCTACTCCATCAGATCCACAGCCAAACACCAGGCTGAGCTCCAGGAGTCCAGATGAAGAAAGAGAAGAGGGATTCTATGAGTAAGGGGCATCAAGATCATAACAGGGAAACCTACAGAGACAAACAAACCAAACTAGTGGGAACTCATGAAATTTAGATCAACAGCTGTGGAGCATGCATGGGACTAGACTACGTCCTCTGAATGTTGAGACAATTATGTAGCTTGATCTGCTTAAGGGGCCCCCTGGCAGTAGGATCAGAATCTATTCCTCATGTATGAGCAGACCTTTGGAGCCCACTACCTATGATGGGACAAACTCACACAGCCTTGAGGCAGGGGGAAGAGCTTGAACCTGCCTCTACTAAATGTACCAGGCTCTGCTGATTCCCTCTGGGAGGCCTTACCTTCTTGTAGGTGGGAATGAGGGGTGGTTGTGTTTGGGGGAGGCTGAAGGGGAGGGAGGAGGGAAGAGGGGGATCTTTGATTAGTATGTAAAATAAATAAAAATTTTCTTAATAAAAATTTTTAAAAATGAAACTTCATCTTGGTGGATCTTTCCTGTGATGAGTATTTAATGTTCTTCTTGATCTCATTTGATTGATTTTAGTTTGAAGCCTGTTTTCCTGGATGTTAGGATGGCTACACCTGCTTGATTCTTAAGACCATTTGATTAAAAAGACTTTTCACAGACTTTCGTTCTCAGGTAGTATCTATCTTTGAAATTGAGGTGTGTTTCTTGTATGCAGCAGAAAGATGGGTCCTGCTTTCATATCCATTCTGTTAGCCTGTGTCTTTTTATAGGTGAATTAAGTCCATTGATATTAAGGGATGTTAATGACCAGTGATTGTTAGTTCCTGTTATCTTTTGGTGGTAGTGTGTGTGTACTTCTCTTCTTTGGGGTTTACTGTTCTGGGGTTACCTATTGCCTGTGTTTTCGTAGGTGTATCCGACTTCCTTATGTTGGAAAAGAAGTGTGATTAACACATTACTGTCTCCTTCAGTTGACTCCTGATATGTCAGCCATCTAGGAACTCACATTGATAAAGAAAGGAGACAGATATTTTCTACTTGACTGATATTATCATTGAATCATATTAAGGAATTTTGAAATGAGAGCTAATTAATACTAATTTATTGTTCTTGTATTGTCTGTTGGGATATAAGTGAAATCTAGCCCCTTAGGTATAGATTTCAACTCTGAAGATCACATGAGGTGTATGAGGACACGGCTTCCACAGATGTTGTTTATCCAGGATTCTTCAGCCTTTTGTAGCAGAAATCTTCCGCTTAAAAATATTATTTCTATTTGTGTGTCTCTGTATGTATACATGCATGCACAAGTGTACTATGGAGCATGCGTGGAAGTCAGAGTACATTTTGTAGCCCATATTATAGCTCTCTGTTCTCTTCTGTCATGTGAGTGCCTGGGATCAAGCTCAGAACATCAGACTTGGCTGCACTGCTCTCATCTAAAGAGCCATTTCACCAGTACCTGATATCCACTCTCATTATGCTGAGAGATCCTTCCCATTACAGATGGCAACAGCAGTTGGACAGATCACCACTGCCCTCATCTACTTCGGTTGATAAATCACTTACATTTCTAAAACACTTTGATAGGTACAATCAATATCAGCATGGTCACATTTTCTAGGAATATACTGTTTATTGCTTAGAGATACCAGCATAGGTATTAAATTTACAGTGCAACTTGTGTATGGGAGAATTTATTAATATTCATGGATGACACTTCATGGGGCTGGTGAATACATCAGGAATTAAGCAAGAAAATGTAACTGGAAGAGGTTTAACACACATTTTCCACACAACATTGAGTATACTTAAAATTGAATAAGCTAATTTCAATCAATACTTACTGTATTTGGTCACACATAGAATATAAATTACTATCATAATTCTCATAGTTGTAAAGGATTTCAGATTGTCAACCATGTTCTACTACGGGATCTGTTTACCTATATTGTATCATTGTCAGTTAAGTTCCAATTCCTTCTCCTCCAATTTCTTTCCAGATGTTTATCATCCCATCCTCGAACACTCTGCTTTCTGACATTGTTTATTTCCTCTACAGAAGGTAAAGCAATCAATCCAATTGTTATCAATGCACTATCTTCATAGACATAATCTCAGACAAATATTTTCTTTATAGATTTACCATTCACAGACTTAAAGTACCTTTTTAAAGGTTCTTAAAGGCACTTAAAATTTAGTATATTAGTAGCCAAAAACCCAACACTGCTTCCCCGAGCAGCTTTCTCCATTTTTCATTAATTGTATATTTTCACTGCCTAATATTACCATAACACATAAGAAGCAGGGCTGATCCAATATACTTCCTTGTAAAAAGTCCTTTACCTTTTTCCCCATTATTCTTTATGATATCTTACAAAATTGCCACATTGAACAAGTCATCTCCCCATTTTAAACATATAGCATGAACACTGTTTCATCATGCCCCATGTACTAATTCAAGCTTGATGTTTGCTTACTTTTATTTATTCATGAGTGTGTACCTACAAATGCAAGTTCTCCATGCCTTTGTTTAAACTATCTAGCCTCAATATCTTAGGCCAAATTATATGAGGACTGTCTATTAAAATCACATTAACAGGGCTTGTGGTTGCCTGTACAAGACACAGTCAGGCAAATTTTACAGTGGGTAGGAGAGGAGATAACAAGGCATCCCACACCCCTAGCTTTGGTGCTCTTGGTACTCCTGGCTGCTGCAGGAGGGAGCGGTGGGTTTCTTCAGGGATGTGGCCCCTGGTAGGTTATGCATGCTCCAACAGATGCCTCTGCCCTCATGGATATACTGATGGAACTAGTTAAACTCAGTGGTTAAGAGAGGAGTACAAGAGATTGAGAAGAAATTGTGGTGAAAAGGAGATCTGGGAGGAGTTGGAGGAATGTGGATCTGATCGCAATATGTTGTATAAAGGTATGATATTCACAAAGAGTAAATAAAAGTAAATTTTAAAGGTGAGGAGGAGAGATCAAGAGGAGGAAGAGGAGAAGGAATAGGGATGAAAGGGAGAAGAGGAGGGAAAGGACAGGAAGAGCAGGAGGGGAAGAGGAGGGAAAGAGGAGGCAGACATGAGAGAAGCTAAGGAAGTTTATACACTAACACTTTTTTCCACCACAATCACTTAAAAAAAAAGCCACAGATGTTACAGAATATTTCTTTAACTATGCAAAGATGTGTTGCACTGGTTTATTTTCAGAGTATTTCTTTAACCATGTAAACATGTGTTATATTTTTCCTTGCCTGCCTAAGGCATCTGATTGGCCTAATAAAAAGGTGAACAGCCAACAGCAAGGGAGGAGGTATAGGCGGGACTTCTGGGCAGGGGGTAAGTAGGAGGAGGAGTTTAGGCTAGGTGGAAGAAAGAAAAAGAGACACCATGGAGATGCCAGGAGCCAGTCAGCCAGACATGGAGGAAGCAGGAAAGTAGGACATACAGAATGAAAGAAAATTTTAAAGCCCCAAGGTAAAACATTGATTAATAGAAACAGGTTAAATTAAGTTATAAGAGCTAGTGGGGAAAACGAAAACTGAGGCCGAGCATTCATAGTTAATAAGTCTCCATGTCTTTATCTGGGAACTTGTTTGTGGACCAAAGAAAATAACAACACACAGATGTCAGAAAAAAAAAAAATCTCAGTTCAAAGAATACATTCTTGGAAACATATTTTCATGTTTCTAAAAATGATGAGGTTTTATTTTATACATGTCATTTAATTATTTTTCCTTATATGTTTCTGAAAGGCCATAAACTAATTTTTAACACAATTCTCCTAAAGTCTCACTGCTTCAGGTTTATACCCATCTCGTGTTTGGTGTATAATCACAGGAAATTTTTGGATGAGAATAATCAAGCATATGTTTCTACAATATGTGGTGAAATTTACAAAAAAAATGAACAAGGTGTGATTTCTACATCTTTATGGTTGAAACAAATTATGTAAAGGTAACACATTAATTTAGATAAGTTAATACAATTAATTATTTCTAGGAAATCTCCTAAATTCTTCAACATATTCAAGATATAAAAATAAAATACTGAAAATGGTAATGATCTTCCTTTTTATTATTTATTATTTATTTATTTATTTTACATCCCAATGTCAGTTTTCCCTCCCTCCTCTCCTCCCACTCCCTGCCCCAAACCACATCTCCTCTGTTTCTGTTCAGAATGAGACAGGCCTCCCATGGGTATCAGCAAAGCATGGCATATCAAATTGCAGTAAGACTGAGCACCTTCTCTTGTATTAAGGCTGGGAAACACAATCCAATATGAATAATAGGTTCATAAGAGCCAGCCAAAGCATTAGGGTCATCTCCTGCTCCCACTGTTGGAACTCCCGCAAGTAGACCAAGGTATACATCTGTCACATGTGTGTAGAAGGCCTAGGTTGGTCCCATGCAGGCTCCCTGGTCAACGACTCAGGCTTTGTGAGTTCCTATGAGCCAAGTTAGTTGTTTCTGTGGATTTTCTTTGTGGGTGTGTGTGATGTCCTTGACCCCTCTGGCTCCTATATTCTTTCTTCCCTTTCTACAGTAGGCTTCTCTGAATGTGGACTACTCTTTGGCTGTGTGTCTCTGCGTCTGTTTCCATCAGTTACTGGACAAAAGCTCTCTGATGACAATTGGGGTAGTCACCAATCTGATCACAGAAGATGGCCAGTTCAGGGTATACAGACACTATTACTAGGAGTCTTAACTGGGGTCATCCTTGTAGATTTGTGGGAGTCTCTCTTGCATTAGGTTTTACCTGATTCTGAAATGTCCCCTCATTTCCAATCATCTGTTTTAGGAGGAGAAGAATGATCTGAAATGATCTTAACTAATAAATATTTAGGATGTGATTATAACATATCAATTTGATTTTAAAAATTTCTTGGTAGTTTTTTTGGTTTATACAGAAAGACTGTGAAATTTGCTTTAAAATACAGTTTACATGTTTTTAAACTTATCAAATAAACTAAAAGTAATGTAAAACACTGAAGGAAAAAATTAGTGTATAGATTATAAATAAATATACAAATAGTAATTTCTTTTTCATTATAGAGTTTATAATTTGCTTACCCTTTCAAATTATGTATTGTGCAAATATTACCAAGGAAACCTTGAAGACACACAATAAAATTACATCCTACATGGACTTGTTAAGAAGATGTGACATAGGTATTTACAGTAAGCAGGAGGCTCTCTGTGGACTTTTGATTGGCACATTGTCTTAAAATTAAAAACACCATTTCGGTACACATGTTGACAATAAATTTGGCATTACTAGATTTTTCTTTTTAAACAGACTTATTTTATTCAGGTACCAGTCTGTCTCTGTGAGTGTATGCCAAGCGTGTGATGATGCCTGTGGAGGCCAAAAGAGAATGTAGGATGCCCTGAAACTGAAGCCAAAAGGCATGTGAGCTTTGTTTAAATATATTTACATGGTTTTTGGAAGGTCTAGAGAAAATGAACTATAGATAAAATTTGCTTTAAGAAAAGATTCTAACTACTTCAGTTCTACTGTGAAGAGCAAAGTCCAGTATTGTCGTCTTGGCTACCCAAATATTTCTAATGTGTCTTCGGTCATTCTGTGCATTCAGTTTTCTTCTGCAGCACTCAACATCAAAGCCTTGCAAAACAATAGTAAATGGATTGATGGAATTATTAATTCATTGCTTGATCTGTATTCCAAAGTTCCAGTTTTAAAAAAATATATTGAAATAAAATCAGTCACATCCACATGCTACACAGGCAATCACAATACTTTTAGCTTTATTTTTCTTTCATCCGTCTGCCCAGCTGGATATAATAATCATTACTTTATAAAGTTGATTTATAGTTAAGTTTATCTGTACAGTCTCAACTTTTTAATTCAGTAGACCTTTGTTCACCTTGGGCTTTCTTCTGAGGTAATTTTCTTTTTCTAGAATTCTCCTTTACAAATTGTATTAATAGGAACACATTGTAGAATTTTCTGGTTTTGTTTGTCTGAAATGTCTTTAGAGATGAATCTTTTTATTTTTAAGGATAAGTTTTGAAATTGAGGATCACTCACTTCTAACAAGTTTAAAATTTTTTTCTATTATTTTTTTCTAGTGTACTAATAAAGCAATGATTTCAAAAGTAAATGGTTTTATCATCTATTCTGGAATGTTTGGAATGTTTCTCCCATGAAGAATTGGGATAGTCTTGGTTATGTATTTGCATTACATGTGTGTATTCTCTATCGTGTTGTAGTTCACACTGTCATTGAAAAAGCAGTTCTTAATAACAGTAAGAGATAAAGCCACCATCACATTGAATATTACCATTTGTCCATTTATTTTGCCTTCTACCTGGTGAGGTCCACATCAAGCAGTTGATACATTTCTCATTGTAGATTTCTGAATTTGTCTGAAAAAAATTAATATTTAGCTTATTGTCAGAATGACTAATAACACCCAAGATAAACTAAAAGTATCCAACAAAGAAAGAGAAAATGCTTGCCTTCTATAAATAGTACTACAGCGAATGACATTCATAGTCACAGGAGTAGTTTTATGGTAACTGACAACTGAGATTTATAAACTATAGAAGTACAGATTACTGAGAAGACTAGATGTAGTTGCCTAGAAACTTAAGTGCCATAAATAGCTAAGTGTGTAGACTAAAAATATGGAAAGTATGAAAAGATAAGGGACCTGGGAGCAATATCCATGGAGCCTGGCATATATATAATAATGAATGTTAAAGTTGAAAATAGAATGATGTAGGAAAGTGAAGGCATGTATTCTGAACTATAGAAAAACTTAAATCTCTAGTCTGAAATGTCTTAGTAAAGCCTGGAAATATTAGAAAGGACATATCTGTTAGTACAATGTATAAAATCCTTTAAGGCTAGTGAAAATTAAAAGCCACATAGCTCTCTTGAGGGAAAGACATAGAAGATAAAGACAGAAAAAGTCTCATACTGGATTGCTTAGAATTTCTCACCTGCAGAATTAAGGGCCAGAAAATTTTGGAATAGAAACTACAGACATCTGAGAAAAGAGTCTAGCAACCCTGGACTCAAAGTGATGGGGATATTTGGAGACACACAAAAATCCAAGAGTTCTATCATCCATAAAACACTTAAAATAGAAATGAAGTATTTTCTGTTTTAAAAGTGGACAAAGAATAAAATACTGATAGAGAATTATAAAGATCAGAGCTGTAGAATCAGTACATATAATAAATGAAGCTTTAAATAGCATCATATCTTTTATTTTATGTTTGTTAACTTTCAGAAACTTAACAGTTTATTTAACAATTAGTTGCTAAGAATTTTGAAGCTTTCTTTGTTCCTCTTACTGTCAACTTATTTTCACCAATATACATGCTAAAGTTGATGTGTATATTCAATATACAACATATATATATCCAGTATAAACACAGGCCATTTATTTAGTATGTAACTACTACTATGGACATTGTTAATTATTTTGTCTCATGTTAAAAGTACTTATCTCTTTGATTTACATTTTGCTAAATTTAGTCTGCTCTTTCTTTATTTTTTTTAATTGAAAATAAATTGTTTTAGTCGGGCAGTGGTGGCACATGCCTTTAATCCCAGCACTTGGGAGGTAGATCCAGGCGGATCTCTGTGAATTTGAGGCCAGACTGGGCTACCAAGTGAGTTCTGGGAAAGACACAAAGCTACACAGAGCAACCCTGTCTCAAAAATAAATAAATAAATAAATAAAAAAGGAAATAGATTGTTTTTCCTAGAATCCTACCCTCCTTCCACTCCTCCAACCTCCCTCCCCTTCTCTCACAGATAATCTCCTCCTTTATTTCCTCTTTAGAAAAGAGCAGGCTTCCAAAAGACAAGGGCCATAAAGCGGGGAAAAGGAATATACAATAAGACAAACAAAAAAGCTTCCTACTGAGGTTTGGACAAGGCAATCCAATATGAAGAAAGGAATCTCAAGAGCAGGAAAAAGAGTCAGAGACACAACCTGCTTTCACTGTTAGGAATACCACAAAAAAACCACTGAGCTGATAGCCTTAGCATACACTCAGAGTACCTGGTGCCTGAGGACCTTGCCATTTCAGTCTCTGTGCACACATGGGAGTACTGCTTAGTTGATTCAGTGTGCCATGTTCTCCTTGTGTCTCTATCCCTTTGACTCCTACAATCGTTTCTCCCCCTCCTCTGTGGGCTTGCCGATTCCTAAGCGGAGGAACCCTATGGAAACCTTCAATTTAGACTTTTTCTCCACATAATATCTGACTATGGGTCATGTTCCTTTCCCACTTTGTGGGAAGAAGCCTCTCTATTGACAATTGGACAGGGCTCTGATCTATGATGATCTGTATATAGCAGAATACCATTAGGAATTATTAAGAGGCTGAAGCAGAAGGTTCACCAGGCATTCAGGGCCAGCCTTGAATACATGCTGAGGTTGTGGTCAGCCCAGGTGATATACACAAATGTTGTCACAATGTTCATCAAAATTTTTTAAAAAGTGAAGTTGAAAGAAAAGATAGCTGTTTAATATCTTTCTGTGACTATGGATTTTTATTAGCAGCAGTCTCTACAAGAAAATGTATCATTAAAACAAAAATCACCAACTGGTATGCTTGAAATAAATAAACAAACAACAAATAAATGAAATGGTAGCATTTATCAGAGTGCATGACTCAAAGGGATAATCTGGACAGTAAAAGTGGATCATATATCATAAACGTTGTTGCTCTGTCTTCGATATCTACTGGGCTCCATGTGTGAGATGTGTTTTCTTTATCAAAGGGAGTCATTGAAACAGTGCTTGCAAGAGCTGTTCTATAGTAGTTGAGATTTCAGGCTCATAATTCCCCTGAAGGATCTAATTTTGATTCAAGCTATGAGTAAACCCAGATGTCTACTTTCCCAAGAATAGCTTATCTTATGACACCTGTGAAATTGGAGACTTATATTCCCTGAAGGATAAGGATTGCTATTTAATATTAAAAGACCTTGCATAGCTGGAAGTGTTGTAAGGCTGAGGCATTTATAGGATGGGGAAAAAAAAGCACTGAATGTAAAATTGGAGAGAAAACTAATATTATCATGTCGTTAAATGAACTTGAATTTTTCTTGATATAAGCATGGTAATTATTAATAATTTTATTCTAGTTATTTTTAATAAGACTATTAAAGTTAGGTTCTCAATATTTTCCACTAATTTAATTTGAGCCAAGGGGGAAATAGAGAATTTGACCAAAAAAAGTAATGAATGAATACACAAACTAAAAAAAAAAAATGGTCTTCCAAATGTTTCAATTCATTTGCAAAAAAAAAAAAATCTGAAATCACATAATAGTATTTTAATTTTTTTCCTCTGAAATGCAGATAGTCAGCAATCATATATATATACACGAATTCAGCAGTCATCTATAGAGTAAGTGATACCATTCAGTATGGCTGGAATCTCATGACAGGAGGAAAAAAATGCCTCTTTTATGAGTTTATGTGCATGTGGCCTCATTCAAACTAGCCTAAAGTGAGAACCATCATCAGTGGCACCATGTTCACATCCACAGAAATGAAAATGAGGTACATGCTCCAGAAACAGCACTTGGTACCCATTGGAGGTATATCTCCTATGGGAACAATCTTGAACAGGTACTTCCAGAGGGACAGCAGATATAACTTGAATCCCGGCTTTCTCTTACCAGGCAAGCACTCTGCCAACTGAGCCACATTTCCAGCCCTGAATCACTTTTGTTAATTTACTTTCTTTTTGAGGATTCCAACCATAATTACCATATTCACAGCATATCTACCCCTTCTTCCTCCAGACTCCTTTCATGGTCCCCCATCTGCTCAAATTCTTAAATCATCTTTAATTATTATGTCACACATACATAATGCACGTGCTTGCACACACGCGCGCGTGCGCACACACACACACACACACACACACAGATACTACTGAGGCCTTTTAGTTTTTCTCACATGTGCATTTTTTTTTAGTAATGACCCTTTGTTCTATAATCCTTTTTCTACAGCATATGCTTTTCACAGGAAGACATTTCTGTTCAGTGTTAAACAGAAAATGTGTATCAACTATATGTCAAATATTAAAATTATGAAAGTTTTATAGTATTTTTTAACTATATGAATTTTGTTGAAAAACTTCTATCTAGTATTTGAGAAAATAGTTTAGCCAGTCATATGTCTGCCAAACATGCAGCAAGGCCTGATTTTTGATTTCCAGCGCCCACATAAGATACCAGCTGTGGCAGATTACATACACAACTATTTCAATGAACAAATGAACACAAGAAGATCTCTTAAGTGGAGCTTAAATGCCAGCTCATTTCATTGGATCAGTGAGTTCTAGGCTCAATAAGGGACCTTGTTTCAGAAAATAAGGTGGCATAGAGAACGATGTCTAGCTTCAAACTGTGGCCTCTACATGCATGCACATATATGAACATGTGCACCCCACACATATACATTCGTCACACATACAAACAGGATTAAGCAATAAACATCTTCTTTAGAGCTATTTTATAACAGAGTATATAGTATATAACATCTACTTGTAAGAGTCGGAATCTTATAATAGCAAACAAACAAACGAACAAAAATTCTACGTCCTATATTTTTTTTCAAAAGACTGTGCTTAAAGAACTATGGAACATTTCTGTATATCCAAAAGATAATCTATGTAGATATTTTGCAATATAACATATTTGATTTTATATCTGTATATTATATATGTTTTTTGCGTAAGCCTATTTTAATACAGGAATTTAAACTAACACTGGGTCAGTGATTACTAGTACACAATAAGTGAACTAACATTCGTATTTGTCTTTGTGGTTTATATACTATAATTTGAAGACACATGAAAGGATCTTTCTATAGGCAGAGGGCTGTGGAGGTACAAGCGATGTGTCCTAGCTGTGCAAGTCTTTTCATATTAAATCTTTACTAGTTTTTTTTTTTTTTTTATGTGTATGTTCATGTGTGTGAAAGTATGTGGAGGCTGGAGTGCTGGTGCCTTCTTTCTACCAGGCATGTCCTAGAGTCTCAAACTCTGGCTTTACATCAAGGGTGTTTACCAACTGGGTCATCTTACTGGCCTTCTCGATATGTATAGCCACTGGAAGGATAAACTTCATTTGCCACAGTCATCAAATATTTACTACGGCCAAATGCCATTCTATATTATACATACACAGCCTCAATGAAGTTGTCAGACATATTGGGCATATTCTATTTTTACTTTTGTAACAAAGAAGATTTTGAAGCTTAAGTAATCATTTTCAGGTCACACAGATTAAATGCAAACACAATATTTCAGGCAATGCATCTGTGAATAGTAAATAGAGATAGCACCACCACAAAGAACTATATTAACATTTTAGACTTTTCTGGAGGTGATGAGCCAGCAAGATGGCTCTGTGGGTAAATGTAAAGTATTTGCTACACCATCCCGAGTGTCTGAGTTTAATCCTAGGGAGCACTGTGGAAGGAGAATACCAACTTCAAAAATTGTAGTCTGAACTCCATATTTGCCCCATGATATACATGTACCTGAGGCTTCTCTGTTTCTCTGTCTCTCTCTCTCCCTCACACACACACACATAAATAATATATAAAATGTTATATAAAAGGATCATTCTCCTTATAGATTATCCCAAGAAGTCATCCCAAAACAAACACATAAAAACAAACAAACAAGCAACATTAAATGGACATGGCATCTTTGTTAAATAAAAATATATTGCATTGTTTAATAATATATGTAATGGAAACAGAAGAGGTTTTGGATTTGAGAGGGAACGGGCATGGGAAGATTTGGAAAAGAGGAGGGAAGACTGGAACTGATATAAACACCATACTCATGTATGAAAATTTGAAAAAAAAAGCCATAGACTATTTGGGACCAACTTAGGAGAAAATACAGTTATATAATTTACACTTGACAGTTTTCAGCCATAACATAGAAAGCTTGTGCAGAATGAGAGTTTCATAGTGTTTGTAACTCATTCAGGGAGCTATCAGCTCTACTGTCATTCTGTTCTTTATAACATTAGTGATACTGGTGTCATTGGGAGGCACTAAAACAGTAATGCATATCATAATGTTGTAGAAATAAAAAATATTTATAAACAGTTCTATGTGTTATAAAGGAAATAAGAGAGTGCAATGCAGTGTTTTATAAAGTCAAGTAATCCTTCCAGGGTATGTCACTAGAGTTACAATCTGATGCATGGATAAGGTGTTACCTGGACCAGGAATGAAGCGGTGCTAGCCTCTGCCATGGGTGTGTAAGCAACTGACTGAGGCAGTTCAGGCAAGCTATGGTGCAATGAAGAAATGGAGAAAATGAATTTGCAATGGGTAGTTGTGATAAGCAGAGGTTTCCTTACATCATTATTTTCTGGTCCTGAATTTAGCTATGATCTTTTTATTTAATTTTTATTTACATATATATGTATGCATATGTGTATGTGTATGTGTATGTGTATGTGGCTGCTTGTCTGTATATGTAACACATGTATCACGTGCATGCATGCAAGTGCCCTCAGAGAAGAGGATTTTGGATCTTCTGGAACTGGAGTTACAAGTAGTTGTTTCACATGTGTGTTCTGGGAATCAAACCTGAATCTGGCTCTTCTGCAAGAACAGCATGTGCTCTTACCTGTCAAGCTTTCTCTCCAACCCATAGTAAGAGTCTTGGATATGATAGGATGTAATTGCAGGGTTGGAAAATCATAATAGCTCTGTTCCAATTCTGTGAGAAGTTATTCTGGCCACTATGCAGGATGAGTTAAATGGTGGTGGTACACAGGAGGCACAAGACCAAATGGTGGGCTACAAAAAAGTTTATAAGAAAGATCGCACGAATCAGGCTTATGGTGTGATAAAGAAGGATCAATGTAAAAGAATGTGGATTCTGAGATAGGTAGATAAAGGGAGACATGAGTCGGAGTATCTAGCATTATTAGTAGGTTATATAAAGATCATTATTATATGTAAAACTCAAGAGGTGTACTTTCATGAAGAAAGAATAAAAATGAATTTTAGACATCATCAGTTTGAGGAAAATATATTAAATATTCAAGGACAATGGGAACAAAGCATTTTTTGGATGGAGACATCAGGAGAACAAGGTACTCTACATTAACTGAGCAAAGTTCTTGTGAACTCAGGAAACTGAAGCAGCAAGCACAGGGCCTGCAGGGTTCTGCATCAAGTCCTCTGTGTGTATATGGTGTCTTTCAGTTTAGTGTTTTTAGGGGACTCCTGAGTGTCTGAATGAGTGGATCTCTGATCGTTATTATGATTTCTCTTGGGCTCCTTTCCTTCTGTTGGTTTGCTTGTACAGTACAATTTTGATATGATGGACTTTGTTTTATTTTATATTTTATTTTGATATGTTTTGTTGTTATATCTTAGGAGCCTGTTCTTTTCCAGTGACAGACAAAAAGGGAGTGGATCCAGATGGGAAGGGAGGTAGGAAGCAACTGGAAGAAGTAGATGGAGAGGAAAATTTAGTAATACAGTATTTGCGGGAAAAAAATCTATTTTTAATAAAAGGAGGAAAAGATATTAATCATTTCATTTTCCTCAAGTAATCATCATAAGTACATATCTACTTACTCTAAGAATACATAATACAATATCTTCAAAATTTTTATTTTATTTGATGGGACAAAAGAATTTTCACTGTCTTTTTAACATATTTCTACTTTGGAATGCTTACAATATTGATGAAAGGAAACACAGATTTGCTATGTTAAATAGGAAAATTTTAGAATTTCTTACTTTTATTTCTATGTTCTTTTCGTTCAATTAATTCTGAGAAGAAACTCTCCATACTTTCAGAGAATGGATATCAATATGGTCTGAATTTGTTCATGACTTATTTTAAAGTCCTGTTTGTCAAAAAAGAATTAAATTTAGAGGGTAAATCTGTGCTTCATGTGAAACCTGAAAAATATCTTTCTGGTTACTTTATAAAGCTATAGAAATGAATCTGATGTGTATTTTAAGTAGACATATTGGAAAACTGTGGCCAAAAATATGAAAGTCAAGGTGAGGGTGAATCTGGATGAATGACTCAGCAGAGATGATGCCACTCTTGCAGAATGCTCAGGGTAGGGAGGTCATGAGGCACTTCGTGGGTGATGGGATCTCAAGCTAGGTTGTCCTTAAAAGCAAGTGCTCCTAACTGCAGCATAATCTCTTCAGCCATGTTCATTTAATTTGATTTTGTTAATTTCAAGATCCAATAGGAAATAGACATTGCAATCTGTATTCCAAAGCTGAAATGAAAAAAAAATGCTTAGATATGCTTCAAACCTCTTTTCTTGTTAAAAAATTAATATTTTTAAGTCTGTACTCAACTTCATATTTTTCCCAGTTGATCTCCAAAAAGTCTGTACCTATCATACATTTCTATATAAGTTTTATACTTTAACTTAGAGATTTATATAATATTATACATAAGTAGATTTTATATGCTTTGGTGTTTAAAGAAAACACTCTCATTTTCATACTTTGACACATTGTTTTAAATGTTTGTGTTTTTGACATTCATCTTTATGCACACAGCTTTCACATAGTCTTGCACTGTTAGAATAAACAAAAATATAATTATCCTGTTCCTCATAGACCACCATTTAAAGTCTCATGTTTCTATATATCTTAGCTGGAGTTTTCTCCAGTCCTGCCTGGGCCCGCAGCCGCTCAGACACAAATAAACACACAGAGGCTTATATTAATTAAAACTGTATGGCCTAATGGCTCAGGCTTCTTTCTAGCTAGATCTTACATCTTAAATTAACCCATTTCATTTCAATAAATCTATACTTTGCCACGTGGCTCATGGCTTAACAGTATCTTTACATCTTGTTTCTTCTGGCAGCGACTGGCAGTGTCTCCTGACTCAGGCTTCCTGTTCCCAGAATTCTCCTCTCTGCTTGTCCTGCCTATACTATACTTCCTGCTTGGCTACTAGCCAATCAGCATTTCATTTATTAACCAATCAGAGCAACACATTCACTGCATAAAGAGCGAAATCCACAGAAATACAGCATCTTGAAACAGGACACTATTGAGGACAGAAACTTCAATGTAGATTTGATTGGTTTTAGGTTACACGATTTGCTTGAAATATTTAAACTAGTTAATTCTGTCATGTAAATGTAGCAGGAATCTTAAAAGTTCTTATTATTAAAATCAAACCTGGGGCCAGTTATTGGAGTGAACACTGGAAGATCAGAGAGACAGAACAAGCCACAGCTATCTCACCTTGCCAATTCCTCAGCTGGTCCTGTTTCCTCAGACTGGAAGGAAGCCTCTGAGTCCTCATCCAGAATGAATCTCAGCTGAACTGTGTTACTCCAAATCCTGAAAGCTTAACCAGCCAAATGCTTAACCAGCCAAATGCCTCTAGTTCCTGGTCCTCACGCCTTATATATCTTTCTGCCTTCTACCATCACTCCTGGGATTAAATGCTCGCTTTCTGGGATTAAAGGCATGTGTCACCATGTCTGGCTGTTTCCAATGTGGTCTTGAACTCACAGAGATCCAGAGGGATTTCTGTCTCTGGAATGCTAGGATTAAAGGTGTGTACTACCACTGCCTAACTTCTATGTTTAATATTGTGGCTGTTCTGTCTCTGACCCCAGATAAGTTTATTAGGGTTCACAATATTTTGGGGAACATAATACACCACATGTAATTACAGATTTTGCATTTCCTAATATACATGAATGCTTCATGTATGTTTTCAAACAATACTGTTCCTCGGATATTTCTTATTTTCCTTTGTTGAGATGGTATCTTACTAGAGATAGGCCTTGAACTCATAGAAATCCTCTTTCATCAGTCTTGTGAGTATTGGAATTAAAGTTATGGATTACATGCCAGTCGCTAGATACTGTTCATTTTGATCCATGTGGTCATAAATAAAGCAGACTGAAAGATAGTGAATCAAAATCAGCTATTGGATTTTGTTTGCTTATGATGATTAGTAGAGTTAAGCATGCATTGATTTAACCTCTGCCTCCATGGGTTTTAGAATGAGCAGAGTGACTAAGTTAACTTCTCAGCTACAGATGATCTGAAGTTTGCACATGAAGAGATCATGGGTACATGAGTCAATAAAGATACTCTGTAATCCTCTTTAGATGCTTTTTTACTATTTTGATATATAGAAATTGTTTTAGGAATAAAGAGTGTATTAAGTGGTAAAATAATTACACACACATTACCCATATCACAATGTAATACTCATTACTCTTTTTTTATATTTTATTTTTTTTTATTTTACAATACTATTCAGTTCTACATAATAGCCACAGATTCCCTTGTTCTCTCCCTTCCTGCCCCCTCCCCTTCCCCCCAGCCCAACCCCATTCCAACCTCCTCTAGATCAAGGTCTCCCCGAGGACTGGGATCGACCTGATAGACTCAGTCCAGGCAGGTCCAGTCCGCTCCTCCCAGATTGAGCCAAGCGTCCCTTCATAAGTCCCAGGTTACAAACAGCTAACTCATGAAACGAGCCCAGGACCTGGTACCACTGCCTAGATACCTCCCAAACAGATCAAGCCAATCGACTATCTCACCTATTCAAAGGGCCTGATCCAGTTGGGGCCCCTCAGCCTTTGGTTCATAGTTCATGGGTTTCCATTCATTTGGTTATTTGTCCCTGTGCTTTATCCAACCTTGGTTTCAACAATTCTCGCTCATATAAACCCTCCTCTTTCTCACTAATTAGACTCCCAGCACTCCAACTGGGGACTAGCTGTGGATGTCTGCATCCAGATTCCTCAGTCCTTGGATGGGGTTTCTGGCCCAACTATTAGGTTTGGCCATCCCATCACCAGAGTAGGCCTGTCCCAGCTGTCTCTCGACCATTGCCAGTAGTCTTTTGTGGGGGTATCTTTGTGGATTTCTGTGGGCCTCTTTAGCTCTTTGTTTCTTCCTTTTCTCATGTGGTCTTCATTTACCATGGTCTCCTATTCCTTGTTCTCCCTCTCTTTTCTTGATCCAGCTAGGATCTCCCGCTCTCTATCCCTCGACCCTCGCCCTTCATTGCTCCCACTCATGTCCAGGCTGTTCATGTAGATCTCATTCCTCCATGATTGGGTGATCCCTGTGTCTTTCTTGGGGTCCTGTTTTCCAGGTCGCCTCACTGGTGATGTGAGTAGCAGTCCAGTCATCCTTGTTCCACATCTAGCATCCTCCTATGAGTGAGTACATACCATATTTGTCTTTCTGAGTCTGGGTTACCTCACTCAGGATGATTTTTTTTTTCTAGAACCATTCATTTGCCTGCAAACCTCATGATGTCATTGTTTTTCTCTGCTGAGTAGTATTCTATTGTGTATACGTGCCACCATTTATTTATTCATTCTTCAGTTGAAGGGCATCTAGGTTGTTTCCAGGTTTTGGCTATAACAAACAATGCTAATATGAACATAGCTGAGCAAGTGCTCTTGTGGTATGATTTAGCATTTCTTGGGTATATGCCCAAGAGTGGTATAGCTGGATCTTGGGGGAGATTGATTCCCAATTTTCTAAGAAAGTGCCATATTGATTTCCAAAGTGGTTTTACAAGCTTACATTCCCACCAGCAGTGGAGGAGAGTTCCCCTAGTTCCAAGTGTCTTCAGTGTTTTTGATCTTAGCCATTCTGACAGGCTTAAGGTGGTATCTCAGAGTTGTTTTGATTTGCATATCCCTGATGATTAGGGATGTTGAGCAATTCCTTAAATGTCTTTCAGCCATTTGAGTTTCCTCTGTTGAGAATTCTCTGTTTGTTCTAAAGCCCATTTCTCAATTGGACTGTTGGTTGTTTTGATGTCTAATTTCTTGTGTTCCTTATATATTCTTGATATCAGTCCTCTGTCAGATGTGGGGTTGGTGAAGATCTTTTCCCATTCTGTAGGCTGACGCTTTGCCTTGTTGACCGTATCCTTTGCTCTACAAAAGCTTCTCAGTTTCAAGAGGTCCCATTGATTGATTGTTTCTCTCAGTGTCTGTGCTAATGGTGTTATATTTAGGAAGTGATCCCCTATGCCAATGCATTCAAGCCTACTTCCTACTTTCTCTTCTAGCAGGTTCAGAGTAGCTGGATTTATGTTGAGGTCCTTGATCCACTTGGACTTAAGTTTTGTGCATGGTGACAGATATGGATCTATTTGCAGCCTTCTACACGTTGAAGATGCTTTCTATTTTTTCATTGTACCCTTTTGGCTTGTTTGTCAAAAATTATATGTTCATAGGTGTGTGGGTTAATGTCAGCGTCTTCAATTCCATTCCATTGGTCCACATGTTGGTTTTTATGCCAAGACCAAGCCGTTTTTATTACTGTAGCTCTATAGTAGAGCTTGAAGTCAGGGATTGTGATGCCTCCAGAGGTTGTTTTATTGTACAGGATTCTTTTGGCTATCCTGGGTTTTTTGTTTTTCCATATGAAGTTGAGTATTATTCTTTCCAGGTCTGTGAAGAATTGTGTTGGTATTTTGATGGGGATTGCATTGAATCTGTAAATTGCTTTTGGTAAGATTGCCATTTTTACTATGTTAACCCTGCCTATCGATGAGCATGGTAGATCTTTCCATTTTCTGACATCTTCTTCAATTTCTTTTTTCAGGGACTTAAAGTTCTTGTCATATAGGTCCTTCACTTGCTTTGTTAGTGTTACACCAAGGTATTTTATGTCATTTGTGGCTATTGTAAAGGGTGATGTATCTCTAATTGCCTTCTCAGCTTCTTTGTCCATTGTATATAGGAGGGCTACTGATTTTTTTGAGTTGATCTTGTATCCTGCTATGTTGCTGAAGGTGTTTATAAGCTTTATCACTTCCTGGGTAGAATCTTTGGGGTCACTCAAGTGTACTATCATGTCATCTGCAAATAGGGAAAACTTGACTTCTTCCTTTCCAATTTGTATCCCCTTAATCTCTTTATGTTGTCTTATTGCTCTGGCTAGAACTTCAAGTACTATATTGAATAAGTATGGGGAGAGTGGACAGCCTTGCCTCATTCCTGATTTTAGTGGAATTGCTTTGAGTTTCCCTCCATTTAATTTGATGTTGGCTGTTGGCTTGCTGTAAATTGCCTTTATTATGTTTAGGTATGTTCCCTATATTCCTGTTTGCTCCAAGACTTTTATCATGAAGGGGTGTTGGATTTTGTTAAATGACTTTTCTGCATCTAGTGAGATGATCATATGGTTTTTTTCTTTGAGTTTGTTTATATGGTGTATTACATTGCTGGACTTTCGTATGTTGAACCACCCTTGCATCCTTGGGATGAAGCCTACTTGATCATGGTGGATAATTGTTCTGATGTGTTCTTGGAGTCTGTTTGTCAGTATTTTATTGAGTATTTTTGCATCAATGTTCATGAGGTAGATCAGTCTGTAGTTCTCTTTCTTTGTTGCATCCTTGTTTGGTTTAGGAATCAGGGTAATTGTAGCCTCATAGAAGGAGTTTGGTAATGTCCCTTCTGTTTCTATTATGTGGAACAATTTAGAGAGTGTTGGTATTAACTCTTCTTTGAAGATCTGGTAGAATTCTGTGCTGAAGCCATCTGCTCCTTGGCTTTTTTGGTTGGGAGACTTTTAATGACTGTTTCTATTTCCTTAGGGGTTATTGGACTATTTAAATAGTTTATCTGGTCTTGATTTAACTTAGGTATGTGGTACCTATCCAGAAAAATGTCCATTTCTTTTAGGTTTTCCAGTTTTGTGGAGTAGAGGTTTTTGAAATATGACCTGATAATTCTCTGGATTTCCTCAATGTCTGTTGTTATGTCCCCCTTTTCATTTCTGATTTTGTTGATTTGGATTCTTTCTCTCTGTCTTTTGGTTAGTTTGGATAAGGGCTTGTCTATCTTGTTGATTTTCTCAAAGAACCAACTCTTTGTTTCATTATTTTTTTTATTATTCTATTAGTTTCTAATTTATTAATTTCACCTCTCACTTTGATAATTTCCTGGCGTCTATTCTTCCTGGGAGACTTTGCTTCTTCTTGTTCAAGAGCTTTCAGGGGAGCTGTTAAGTCACTAGTGTGGGATTTCTCTAACTTCTTTATGTGGGCATTTAGTGCTATGAATTTCCCTCTTAGCACTGCTTTCATAGTGTCCCTTAAGTTTGGGTATGTGGTGTCTTCATTTTCGTTGATCTCTAGGAAGTCTTTAATTTCTTTCTTTATTTCTTCTTTAACCCATTGGTGATTCAGTTGAGCATTATTCAGTTTCCATGAGATTGTAGGTTTTCTGTAATTTTTGTTGTTGCTAAAATCTAACTTTAAACCATGGTGGTCTCATAGAACACAGGAGGTTATTCCAATTGTTTTGTACCTGTTGAGATTTGCTTTGTGGCCAAGTATGTGGTTGATTTTAGAGAAAGTTCAATGAGGTGCTGAGAAGAAGGTATATTCTTTCTTGTTAGGATGGAATGTTCTGTCGATAACTATTAGGTCCAATTGGGTCATGACATCAGTTAAGTCCTTTATTTCTCTGTTAAATTTCAATTTGGGAGATCTGTCCAGTGGTGAAAGTGGGGTGTTGAGATCTCCCACTATTAATGTGTGGGGTTTTATATGTGGTTTAAGCTTTAGTAATGTTTCTTTTACATATGTGGGTGCCCTTGTGTTTGGGACATAAATGTTAAGAATTGAAACTTCATCTTGGTGGATCTTTCCTGTGATGAGGATGTAATGTCCTTCTTGATCTCTTTTGATTGATTTTATTTTGAAGTCTATGTTGTTGGATATCAGGATGGCTACACCTGCTTGTTTCTTAAGACCATTTGATTGGAAAGTCTTTTCCTAGCCTTTTATTCTTAGGTAGTGTCTATCTTTGAATTTGAGATGTATTTCTTGTATGCAGCAGAAAGATGGGTCCTGCTTTTGTATCCATTCTGTAAGCCTATGTCTCTTTATAGGTGAATTAATTCCGTTGATATTAAGGGATATTAACGATCAGTGATTGTTCATCCCTGTTATTTTTGGTGGTAGTGTGTGTGTACTTCTCTTCTTTGGGGTTTACTGTTGTGGCTTTATCTATTGCCTGTGTTTTCGAGTGTGTATCTGACTTCCTTCGGTTGGAATTTTTCTTCTAGTGCTTTCTGTAGGGCTGGGTTTGTGCATAGGTATTGATTAAATCTGGCTTTGTCTTGGAATGTGTTGTTCCTTCCGTCTATGATGATTGAAAGTTTTGCTGGGTATATTAGTCTGGGCTGACATCCATGGTCTCTTAGTGTCTGCATTACATCTGTCCAGGTCCTTCTGGCTTTCAAAGTCTCCATTGAGAAATCGGGTGTTATTCTGATGGGCTTACCTTTATAGGTCACTTGGCCTTTTTCCTTTGCTGCTCTTAATAGTCTTTCTTTATTCTGTACATTTAGTTGTTTAATTATTATGTGTCAAGGGGACTTTTTTGGGGGGTCTAGTCTGTTTGGTGTTCTATAGGCTTCTTGTATCTTCATAGGCATTTCCTTGTTTAAGTTGGGAAAGTTTTCTTCTATAATTTTGTTGAATATATTTTCTGTTGGTATTCTTCACCTTCTTCTATCCCTATAATTCGTAGGTTTGGTCTTTTCATGGTGTCCCAAATTTCTTGGACATTTTGGTTCATGACTTTGTTGGCTTTAGTGTTTCCTTCGACTGATGAAACTATTTCTTCTACTGTATCTTCAATGCCAGAGATCCTCTCTTTCATCTCTTGCATTCTGTTGGTTAAACTTGCATCTGAAGTTCCCGATATTTTACTCAGGTTTTCTATTTCCAGTATTCCCTCTGTTTGTGTCTTCTTTATTTTTTTAATTTCCCTTTTCAGGTCTTGGACTGTTTCCTTTATTTGTTTCATTGCTTTTTCATGATTTTCTTTCAGTACTGTATTGTTTTCTTTCAGTTCTTTATTATTTTCTTCCAGGACTTTATTGTTTTCTTGCAGGACTTTATTGTTTTCTTCTAATTTGTTTGCCCTTTCCTCTAGTTTTTACAGCGTTCTTCCCATTTTTTTTTGTCTTTTCCTCTACACAATCCTCTACCATCTTCATGATGTTACTCATAAGGCTATTTTCTTCTGCTTTTTCCAATTTTTGATGTTCAGGTCTAGATGTTGGAGGCGGGCTAGCTTCTGGTGATGCTGTATTGCTCTTCATTTTGTTGTATGTACTGCCTTGACATCTGCCCATCTCCTTGTGGTTCGTTCTTGGTCTTATCTGTGTACTTGGTTCAGAAAGAGCTGACAGATTCAGGAAGTCTCTCTCTCTTGTCCAGATGGGAGTTCTCTTGTCCAAATGGGAACTCCCGGCAGGATGGAAGCTCTTATCTGGACCGGAAGTCTGGGGCAGGATGGGAGCTTTTGTCCAGACAGGAAGTCCGGGGTAGGATGTGCACTCTTGTCCAGGAGGGAAGTCCAGGGCAAGATGGGAGCCCTCTCTCTCTCTGGTCCAGAAGGGAAATCGGGGGCAGGATCAATACTCATTACTCTTAGTAGTTGGCATACATTAATACATCCATTTATAATATCATTGCTTAAAAGTTTATATTATCATTAATGACATTTTATGAGTGGGAACCAAGATACTAAACTTTAAATATGACTCCTGATCCAACTTTGAACCACAGGCCAACTCAGAATTCATGGGTCTCATCTTTCTGTCTTTACTTCTTTTTCTCTAGAAACATTGAATGGAGTCTTATCTAGCCAGCAGTGTGAAAGAGGTAGGCTACTATTAGAATATGGAAAGAGACATTCTACATGTTTGAACAAACACCTGGAACATGAGGGATTTTTAATTGTGCTCAACCACATAAAACAACCAACACAACCCCACCAAGGTCTCACCAAATGAATGAAAGGAGGCTTTATGAGAAGCTGAGCTTCAGTGGTGACCCAGCTAAGTTCTATTATCACTTGACACTTCCCTACTATGAAATGAATAAAGCAATGCATCACAAAAAGCTATACAGAGCAATGATGTCAGCATTGATGATAGAAAGTTCATTTCACTTCATATCACATAATGGAGAATTTTGAATTGGGCAGGAGGTTGTACAGTTGAGCAATGTCATGGGCTAGAGCACAATAAGCTCCTGGAAATCTGTGATGATATTGTGTTTTCTCCTCTATCTCAACAAAGATCTTCTGCTAAATTTCAATATCCCTTGCCATATAAATTTAGAACTTAAATTAGTCTTTCTGTGCATACCTATAGTCTTTTTCTATCAATTAGAAACTATGTGGTAATTTTCTAAAATTTTTGAAGAAGAGAAAATCACATAAAAATGTTGGTGGTAAATTAAAATCCTGATTACAATTTTTGCTTTTTGTATTACCTTAAAAACAATTTAAAGTATCATTCCATTTAAGAACACAGAGAAATCAAACTGAAATTCAGTTGGAATTCTCCTCCCTGCTTCCTATTCCTCATAATGCTAAAAGGGGCTCTGAGGCTGCTGGAAAAGAATTGTCATCAACACACTTCATCAATTGAAGACCCTATGGACAGTCCAGGCAAGATAAACCCACTGTGTAATTGAGGTAAGCTTGCTAGGGTAATCTGTTTTCTGACTGGATTGACACTCATTCACAATTAGGAATTTATGTGTGTTCTTGAATCCTAGTCAGGTTGAAGATTCCATGGGTACCAGTGACACCTTTCATTTCAGACATTGTGTGCTTCTCAAATTATCCTCCACATATTTACTTTTAGGACTGCAGATTAGTGATGCTGCCATCTTTGGTCAGAGAAGATTTTTGTCTCCTTTGGGCACTGGTAACTGAGGGAGCTCACACACTTGTCAGTTGGATGAAATGAATGATAGTGGAATGCTCAGCCATAAACTATACTTTGCTGTCATTCCCCCAAAAAAGATATAGGGACACTGTGAAAGAAGAGGCAGAAGGAATGTAAGATCTGCTGGAATTTGGAATGATGTACGAAGAACTCCCACTGCTGAGAATGACATGGCTGTCACTATCCACGATTGAGGTCATGATAGCTGTGACTACCTCCACAAGATCTGCACAAGATTGGACCTGCCAAAATGATCTACAAGTCAATATTGAATTTGATTGCTAGCTTGAATTTTGCAAATAATCCAGGAATCAGAGAAAAAAAATCCTCTGTGTTTAGTAACTGGGTAAATCACACTCAATTTCCACTTGCTAATCTTTTGCTAAACCTATAAATGACTCCTCCATTACTTCATAACCCTTGAATTTGCAAAGATAAATTTCAAAGCTGTCTCTCTTGGGTTAATTTTGAAAAAGACACATCTCCCTGTGTTACACTTTTGTTGCTGTATTACAACATTCTGAAAATGTATGTACACATGTCCAGGGCTGTTCATTTGGGGTTGTATGACCTGTGTGGGAACTCAGCTCTGGAGGAAACTGCTTCTCCCTCTCTCAGCAGCTAATTCTTCATCTAGGCATGGGACCTTGTGGAATTTCCCATTCCCAAACTGGCATGTCAACTTGTGGTGCCTTCATGCTCATCTTGCTCAGGCAATCATATCGTTGATAGTTCATGGGTACACCTGCCTTGTCATAATATCTAGGCTACACTAGCAGCAGACTCCCTGACCATCTGGCTCTTTCTGTCTTTATTCCCTCTTCCACAATGTTGCCTAAGCCTTAGGAGAATAGGTTGCCTTGTAGATGTATCAAGAGGAATTGGGCAATCTAGAGACACCTGTTCTCTCCATTCGGCCAGCAGTGGATCTCTGAAAAAAATCTCTATGTGCTGCAAATGTAACAATAAGAATTAAAGAAGTCAGGAATTTAAGAGGGAGAAGTTTGAAGGCAGCAAGAGGCAATGCTGAGAGAGACAGGCTCAGAACACCTGTTTGCAAACACAAATAACACTGCAAATGTTCTATAAAATAAATAAATAAACATAACTAAGGGGAGGAATGAGTGTGTTTGCCATATGATCCAGGTTACAGTCCATCATGGCAATAAAGGCACAGTCTGGAGACTGAGCCACTGCTTACATCATTCCCAAAGCCAGGAGAGCAAAAGAGTATGTACTGCCCTTGTGCTTGCTTAGACTCAGCCAGTCCCCTCCAGGTCTATGATTCCTGGGATGCCTATGGTTGAAATGCCAATTGATAGTCAAGATAATGCTCCATAGAAATGCTCAAGGGTCAGTATGATACATGAAACACCTCAATAGAGACTTTGTTCACAGATGATTCTGGATTTCTCCAAGTTAACAGTTAAAACTAACCAACATGCTCACTTTCATTTTTCTGTAATTGATTATTTGGAAGTGCTTGCCCTCTTCCTTTTATGACATAAATCAATCATTATTTGCAGTCAGATACTTTGTAGTACAATAATTATAACTATCAAAAGAAAAGGAACTAAACCTCATTCATGCATTTTGGTATTTAATTTTCTCCCATTCTAGTTAGCTTTTAAATAATTATTCTTTATCTTAAAATTTCTACATTCCTAATTTGGATGATAACACATTCATCTCCTGTACCTATGACTCATTTCATAAAAATAGAATATATACACCCACATGCATGAACATATACTTTTGTGGTGGATTCCTTTTAAAAAATGTCAACAATATGATTAGGACTATGAATCACAGAGTGTGTATGGAGCCTTCAATTTTAACATAGTATACTCTGTAGGTTGTCTTTGGGTACAAAACCACCCACAAGTCCTCATCCGAAATATATCAAAACAAGATAGAAGCATCACAGAAAAATCAAGGTAAAATGATAAAATGAAGATGTTTGAGGATACAGGTGAAAGGATATACAGAGCCACTTCATACAGCTTTCACTGCCAAATTTTGTTCCCATTCAAAATAAATCCCTCCATTATAGTAATAAAACATGCAGTGATTAATTGCTAACTTAAGTTCAGCATTATAGAATGATCTTGTGCCTAAAGCAAATGAACTCCATGGACACAAAGCACATGCATCTCTCTTTACTTATTTTCATGTACGATGGATAGAGGTAGCTGGGTAGGTGGTGAGAAGGAATCAGTCTTTCCTGGATCATGGGTGGGAATCTCTGTTCTCTCTAATATTGATGAGATAGGACTAAATAGAGACAGGATATGAAATGGAAGAACCAAATTTGGGAAGACTGCTGAGATACAATGTCCTCTGGATACGAAACAATCATGTCACTCATGTTCATGTTTACCTGAACCAAATAAAAGCAATCAACATTCCAGCACGGATGGGGAAGAGGTTTGTGAGGACCCACCCTTATCTGAAAGCTATTGGCAGTGGATGGCTGCTGGGGGAATCAGTATTGATTTTCTTCCGGGAGGTAGTCCCTGATAGGTTCACTGTGCTCCAGGGAATAGCCCCACACCCTTGCTTATATGGACAACACTAATAGGACTCAGTGAGCTATGAAAAATACAGAGGCATGAAAAGAAATAGGGAATATGGAACAATACAGGGGTTAGTGGTAAATGTGATCAAATCCTATATACATACTTGAAATTATTAAAAATAAAAATGTATATTTAAAAGAGTATACGAAGCAGAAAGAGTATGCTTTTCCATATCTATGGTCCTATTGGAGTGGGATAAATGTACCAACAGTGCCTCATCTGCCTGAAAGATTTATCTGCAAAAGAAGATTGTGAATGCAGTACAAAGTATGATTGAAAATTTGAAAGCAAATTTTTTATATCTTGTTGAAGGAGTTCAGAAAATGTATAATGGGTCAGAGAATGAAAGGTCTTATTTAGTGCCAACAAAGTAAGGAGGCTTCACAAAGACACAAGTTATAATGTTGCTTTATAAGGGGACAAAATGGATATTACATTAGAAATATTTGAAAAGATAGTTTCTCTCTTTCTTGATGGTATTGTAAACATCATTCAAATTATTACTTAAAAGTTTAGTAGAAACTTTTTTTTGAAAACAAAGTATATTTAACTCAGAGACAGATCTCATTGTACATTCTCTTAAAACATTTTACTAAAAATTGCATTTAAAGCTGGGCGGTAGTGGCACATGCCTTTAATCTGAGCACTCAGGAGGCAGAGCCAGGCGGATCTCTGTGAGTTCCAGACCAGCCTGATCTATAGAGCGAGATCCAGGACAGGCACCAAAACTACACAGAGAAACCCTGTCTCAAAAAACAAAAAAAAAATTGTATTTATGAAGCAATGTCCAAGTCACATATGATTTTTATAACATCTAACAGTAATTACTATCTTGGATTTCCGATTTCCATCTGCTGTGCTATCTGCAGGCTCATCTTAACTGACATCAACTCATACTCAAGCTAAGAATATTCAGCAAAAAATATTTTGTTATCTCTATTCCTCCTATATGTAAAACTGATGTACACATATATGACATGTAATCTAGTATTATGAGTTATAGAAGACTGTTCGAGTTGTCACGTTGACTGTGCTTCATTTCTTGATATTAACTCAACATTATTGTGGTAAAGTTAATGGTATCAACTACATTATTAGTTCCTAAGAGTTTGTGTAATGTTCTATGTAAATTTTGAAAATAAAAAAGTTTCTAATAACTTACATTATTTCTGTATTTTGGGCATCAAAAGTTTATATTATCTAGCACTCATACACAGTGTGTCTAAGTTGCCTGTGTCCCATGGGCTAACACACATCTATGTGCATATGAGCAACATTAATTGAACTCAAAGGGGTATTAATTTAAAAACAAGGAAGAGATGAGGTTGAGTGGGAGATGGGGGCTATTATGGATGTTGGGGAATATCAATATGTTATATAACTATATGATATTTTCAAAGCATAAAAATATTATTTAAAAATAAGAATAAATTATATTCTGATTAACAGAATATATATATATATATTATATATATATATATATATATATATATATATAGTTGGCCTTATAAAGTGATGGAAAATTATTTTACAAGCCATAATGAGTTTTTTTATAATCCTAACTGTAAGCAGATGGTTCTCTCCCACCCAGCAATTCCCAAATAACCACTCAGAGGCTTATATTAATTATAAATGCTTGGCTGGTACATCAAGCTTATTACTAACAGGATCTTAAACTTAAATTAACCCATAATTTTTATCTTAGCCATGTGACTTGGTAACTTTTCTCAGTACAGCATTCTCATCTTGCTTCCTCTACATCTGGCTGATGACTCCCCAGACTCTGCTCTTCTTCATCTCTAGTTTGATTGTACCACCTAACCATATTCTGCCTAGCTATTGGCCAAAGCAATTCTATTTATCAACCAATGAAAGCAACACATTCAAAGCACACAAAAAGGCCATCACACAACACCTAACAATCAAGGTGCAGAGAGTTGGACTTTTACTATCTCTAATTCTAAATCCTGTGACTAGTATTGTCTACTATCTACCATCTATACATCATATATGTATTTATTTATAGCTTTTGTGTTTGTAGACACATATCTAATATTTATCTATTATCTTTTTATCTATCATCTACATATGTCTATCATCTATCTTCCTTTATTTATCTATCATCTCCATCTCTGTCATCTATTTGTAAATGCCTGTGAATGTTAACTCATGTTAGTGCCTTCATTTTCACTTCATGAATCTTTTTAGAGTGAAAGGCCATGTGTTTGTCCACTTTTCATGCATTTCAAAATATATTCTGTACAATTGTCCTTCATTGTGTTTATTCATTGATAACCTTTTTGTATTTGTGGTTTCTTCACCCACCAAGTCCTTTAGTTTAATATGGCTGGACTCAAATAACTATCTTTGTCATCCATTCTGTTTCATTCAGGAAAATTCAGGTACTTCATTTTGAGGAAGGACCTAAATGTTTGTGTCCTAGGTCATGAAAATTTCAACAGGAGACCATTCTCACAGCTTCAATCACCAGCCTTCTTCTCAAACCTGTTCTATTAGATTACTGTTGTTCTAAGAGGTCCACTTGCACAAAATTTTCCCATCTTTACTAAGTGTGGAGAATCTACATCTGGTCAATGGTGTTATATTCCACTGACTTCTAGTTCTACCTCAAGACAATGAAAAGATCATTCAGAGACTTAAGGTACCATGTGGGATAGAATGAGGCTTATGTTGTAACTAGAACAAAGCTCAGTTTCTTTAATTTCTTTTTTACCAATATTGCTGTTTCTCAAATGGAAAAATACTCATTTGTGTGTCTCTATTAATACAATAAAAGAAGTAACTAAGACAATCAGGTGGTCTCAGTCATACCAATTAAAAGTAAATTTTCAACCCTGTCTTAAACTAGCTTTTACATTAAAAAAAAAAAAACTCTGAAAAAAGTGATGTCATCAAAAGGAATTAGGGTAAGGTATTATGTGATAATATCATGCAAATGCAGTTATTATCTGAGTTTCCCCCCAAAAAAAATCCTAATTATGCAATCATATAATGATGAAGTGGATTCTTGGGTGTTTTGAGAAATGTCAAACATAGGATGTGTGTTCCATATGGACCTAAAGCATCTTTCTAGTTTTCTGATAGATTGGGAGTAACCAAGATGATAGATTGTGATGGTTTGAATTATTTGAATGTTTGGTCACTTGGGAGGCTGTGGCAGTATTTGAAATGCTTAGAAAGTATAGCCTTCTTGGAGGAAGTTTGTCAATGGGTGTGTGTTCTGAGGATTACAAAGCCCATGTCAAGACCTGATTTTCTTTCTCTGCTTATGAATCAGGATGTAGTTCTCAGCTACTAATCCAGAGTCTTCCTCCACACTACCATGCTATGATGACAAAGAATTAAACCTCTGAATTTATAGGCAAGTCCCAATTAAATGCTCCCTTTACTTCCCTACCACAAAGAACTGGATCCAGTTGCTGTAAACCAAATGAATTCTAGATCTTAAGGCTTTTTGTCAAGGTATCAAAGTAACAAGTAGAAGTCCCTACAACTGATGTCCTCTGATCTCCCCATGTAGACAAGCATTAAAGCATGACTTGACATAAATAATAAATATTTTCTTCAAAAAAGATCAAATCATAATTTATAATCATGACCTTCATGAAAAACATCTAAAAGGCTAATATGTTTTCTACTCAAGAAACTTTTCTAAATAACTGCATTAGATTTTCGTCTCAAAAAAAAGAGTAGCTCTCATCCCAATGCCTAAGAGGATTTAGGTCTAGCATAAAATATCCCTGACAAAAAAGACATTTAGTTTGTGAGAAACCAGTGTGTATGTGTTCTTAAATGTTGTGCTGGCTTCTGCTGCTACAGTTTTGCTGAACTGCTTTGCACACATTCCATGCTTTAGATGACCCTATCCCATGAAAGAGCTTGCTGTGAAATGTCTTTCTGTATCCTGGGAATATGTCTTACTCTGACTGGTTAATAAACAAAAGCTGTTTGGCCTATGGCAATGCAGTTTGGAGGCAGGTGGAAAATACAGGGAGATAGTGAAAGGAGAAAAGAGAGGCAGGGGAGACTTCATCCTGAAGTCCAGGGAGGAGTATGTAACAGCACACAGGTAAATCCACAGAACATGTGGTGACATATAGATTAACAGAAATGGGTTAATTTAAGATATAAGAGCTAGCTAGTAAGAAAATTGAGTCATAGGCCATGGCCATGCAATTTGTAATTGATATAATAAACTTCTGTGTGATTTCTTTGGTCTCAGCAGCTGCAGGACAGGGCAGGACACAGGAAAATTTCCAGCTACAAGAGCTCTCACTTGTTCTACAAAGGAAATTAAGAGCATGGCCATGGTGTGCTTTTCCTTCATTACAAAAACTTCATTGATTCGATTCTTTGGTTGTTTCTAATTTCCTTTCCTATTTGGAATAAACTTTGCATTAACCCACACTGTTAACTCTGTCTGAGGTCCTTCCACTGAACAACTTTCCCTACTTCAAAACTAAAGCCTATTTCTTTTCTACTTAAGTAATGTTTCAACTTTTGCCTCTTTACCTAAGGTTCAATGGCTTTTCTTTGTGCTGGACCCATATGGAATAATCATCACATCCATTTCTTTTTTTTTTTTTTTCTTTTTCTTTGTTTGTTTTTCAAGACAGAATTTCTCTGTGTAGTTTTGGTGCCTATCCTGAATCTCTGTCTGTAGACTAGGCTGGCCATGAACTCACAGAGAACAGCCTGACTCTGCCTCCCAAATGCTGGGATTAAAGGCGTGTACCATCACTGCCCAGCTATACTTGTGTTTTCTTGCTTACACCCTACAACCTCTGCTGGATTTCTCCCCATTGAAGCGCTTTTACTGGCTAGATCTCTTGACCTACACCTAGATTCTCCCACCTTACATGATGCCTACAGTGTGACCCAACAAGTCACACAGTATATTCCTTGGTCTGTATATCTCTACTTGCAAGTGTTTATTGCAAAGAGTCATTGGTCTGGTTTGAGGCCCCTGGTCTCCACTACACATTTGATGCCGGGCCCCAAAAACTCTTTCTGGACATCTATGCTGCTGCCCTGTGTTTTTGGAGATCCTGCATCTTTGGGTCTGTGGTTCAGATCCCTTCATGTGCTCCTGCAGATTCAAAACAAATTTGGCACCTATTTTTCCAAGCAAAACATTTCCATCCGACAGTGTCCCATACTTCCTCCAAACTATAGTCTTATACATTCATAAGAATCTGTTGTCTATCGCCAAAGAGTGGTTCCTGTAGGTAGACTAGGCTTTCCCAGGTTGATATATTTCCTGATCAAAATGCTATCAATGCATTTTCCTATAGCCATCTCTAATGTCATATCCTTCCCAAATCTGGTCTGCTAATATGATTTCTTTTTGTTCAGCTTTCTATGTCTTTGCCTTTGTACAGGTCCTGTTTCTCCTGTGCTATCTAAGACTATATTGTACCAGTCTTTTGCCCTCATCCTATAAATTCACTAAAGTCAGGATCTGCCCTTGAAATAGCACTACAATCTTTGTAAAGCTTATCAGCCTTACTGAATATACAGTTAACATTGTGAACTGAATAAAATTGAGAAATGGATTAAGGTAATATACTGGAGTGCACCTTTTAGAAAGACTATTAAAATTTTTATAACTCAGTCAAGAAAACTCTTCAGCTTATCCTATCAATGTGAGATTGGTCACAGTAGCCCTAGCTCAAAATTTCTAGTGGGAGTGTCCTGTGGATACTGCTGTTGTCAGAGATTTTCATAATAAGCTATTTCTTTCTCTAGCAACACACCTATTTCCTTTTACTTAACATTGTATCCTGAGTTCACTATTGTGGTTGTCCTCCCAGGAATCTATCATGTAAACCACTTAATAGTTCTATATTTTTATCCCCTTTCTATTTTTTTTTTTTTTTTTTTATTTCCTTTGTAGCTAGAATAAAGATAGAACCACTGGCTCCTTTGGATACATGTTAGTGGTATAGAGTCTTTCAACAAACAATGAAACAGTGAAATACAACTTTCCTTTTTTTTTTTTTTTTTTTTTTTTTTTTTTTTTTTTTGGTTTTTCGAGATAGGGTTTCTCTGTGTAGCTTTGCACCTTTCCTGGAACTCACTTGCTAGCCCAGGCTGGCTTCGAACTCACAGAGATCTGCCTGCCTCTGCCTCCCAAGTGCTGGGATTAAAGGCGTGTGCTACCACCGCCCTGCGAAATGCAACTTTCTAAAGAAAAGTAATTCCCAGAAAATTTGTGGGACAATCTCTCTTTTCTCCATTATAGTGACTGAAGGAGTCCTCTTGATTTATTTTTTTTTTTTTTTTTCTGCAATTGCTGCTTATTTTTCCTATAGCTGATGAAAACTTAACTTCCTTATCAAGCTTGGAGATGATCAATTCTTGACTACTTCAATGGAAACCCATGTCAGCAAAATCAAGAAAGATTTTCAGACAATACTACTTCCAAGAGCCAAAAATTGATGGTTCCCTAGTCTCCTTGAAACAGAGAATTTGCATGAATGAAATGCATGCATGGCATCTCCCCATCACACTTCATGCTTTATTATGTAAATGATGAGCAGAAACTAATTATCTCTTCCTCGGTAGTTCATCTGCTACCTTGTTAAAAATCAATTCTTGATCCCTTTCTCTCAGTCCCAACTCCAACAGGCATTCCAAGCTATAAGCCACACTGCTGGGCAAAGAAGCAGGTAGGATATCTCAAGATCTTTTCATCTCCTCCAAATCCAGTCCCTGAGTTTGACGCCCAGGTCTGTAACAGGCCACTTGCTGCAGATGCCCCTTCCACTTGGCCCCATTTCCAGCAGATTTCACAGATTTTATCCTCGACCCTTCTTTCCCCCAGCTCATCCCTTTATCCCAGCTCTCCTATGAACTGGATGGCTGCATGTAGAAGAATGCAAGTACTTCCAGGTAATACTTATTACCTTGTGCAAGACTCACCTCCAAATGGATCAAAACACTCAACCTAAGACCAGGTGAACTGAATCTGTTAGATGAGAAAGTGGGGAAAAGTCGGTGAGCTCACCGACACAAGAAAAGATATTGTGAACATAGTACCATTACTACAGACACTAAGATCCAAAGTTAATAAATGGGACCTCATGAAACTGAAAAACTTCTGCACAGAAAATGGTACCATCATTCTGACAAAGAGGTAGGCTACATAGCAATGGGCAACATTTTTAACCAACCACATGTGTGATAGATAGAAGGCTAATATACAAAATATATAAAGAACTTAAAGCCTCTTTATTATGAAAACAAATAACCCAATTAAAAGTGGAGCACGGATTTAAACAGAAATTCTCAAAAGAGGAGACCCAAATGTCTGTGAAACACCTAAAGAAATGTTCAACATCAGGGAAATGCAAATCAAAATTACTTTGAGATTCTATCTTACACCCATCAGTGTGGCTTACAACAATAAAAGGATTGACAGTTCATGCTGGCAAGAATGTGGATTAAGGGAAACATTCATCTGTTCTGGTGAGAGTGCAGACTTGTATAGTCACTATGGAAAGAAGTGTGGCAGTTCTTCAAAAAGCTAGGAATAGATCTACCTCAAAATCTAGTTATACTATTTTTGGATATATACTTGAAGAGTACACTCATTCAAATGTGTTCATTCATACTCTATTGATAATAGCCAGAAATTAGAAACAACCTGGATGTCCCTCAACAGATAAATGGGTAAATAGAATGTGATGTTTATACAATGCAATACTACCAAGCTGTTAAATGAAATGAAATAATAAAATTCAGAAATAAATTGATGGTCCTAGAAAAAAAATCATCCCAAGGGAGTTAACTTAGACCCAAAAAGACAAATATAGGATGTATTCACTTATATATGGATATTAGCTGTTAAGTCAATGATAAGCATGCCACAATTCATAGAATCACAGAGGATAAGCATAGAGTAGTGGTCTAATATAAAAGGAGTTTTCTAGGAAAGGGAATTAGTATGTATAATTATTGATGGATGATAGGAAGCAGACTAGAGCAGCAGAATCAAGCAGAGCTGGGAAAGGGTGACCAGGAAAGAATACAGTAAGAGAAAGCTAAAATTAAAGACCATGTATAGTATGGAAACCTAACATAGCTCAAGATTTCTAAAATATATACATATGTGAAGGCAATCTAAATGAATCACCAAATAATGGAGAACACAGAGCTACAACTGTAGCCTTCTCTTGTCACCAAAAGAAGATTCCAGTACCTGGAATAGGTTACAACTAATTGAGTTATTGGCCAAAGGGGTCCCATGAGAACTCACAAACAACCCAGGCTATTTTGAAGCATATAAGTTGCTGTTCAAAAACTGATGTCAAGTCCCTCCTGCTGAAGATAACACCTACATTACCTATTGAACTCAGAGAATTCAAGCTGGCACCTTATTAGAGCATTCATTCCTGTGGGATAGTATTGTTGGTACTGGAAGGTGCTCTGCATATTACAAAAGAAGAAACATAAATACTAACCAAGTTACAAACCTTTCAATCCATAATGATGTACTGCATACAAGATACTCTTGTGGGAGAAAAATAATATCTGATTTGACTTAAGACCCATTTCACCATATGGACACATACCCTACATTGCTTTGGTGACCAAGAACCTGAGACTAGACAGCCCAAGGACTTGAAGATAACCAAATGCTACTGTTCTACTAAAGTAATGTGGAAATAAATAAAATTACTTCTAATGACATGTTGGTCTACGCATAGCCCAGCACCTTGCCAATCCATCATCAGGGAAGCTTCCTGTGCAATACATAGACCACAGTCAGACATTACATAGAAAATGAGAGCCTTTTGAGCACTGGACCCCAAACTGGATGTCTCCATTCAATCCCTCCACTTAGGTGCACATGAAGAAGAGGAGGAGTAAAGATTGTAATGGCAGAGGTAATGGAGGACACCAAGGACATTTATCATTCATCTTCTAAAAACTATAGAACCATTTCACATGAATTAACAGAGGCTGTGGCAGTATGAATAGGTTCTTCCTGTGTCTATACCAGATGGGGTCCTATAGCTGAAAGGAGAAATGGACACATGGTTTCATCCCTAACCTAGAGGCTATCTAGAATTGATAAACCACTTGCAAATGACAACTTAGTTTTCTCCAAGGGAGTCTCACTGGGGAAACAAACTATTCTTAAAGGTAGACTGCATGCCCAGAAGTTGATGGACAACAGCAAATGAACTCAATGGTATGTTTAGATGTTCCTTGTCTCATAATATCATGTCAAAGCTTTTTCTCTTTTATTTAAAAATTTTCTCACTCTCTTTTTTATACTATAGGACATTCATGTATATATTTTGTCTTCCAGTTTTGTGTTTTTGTGAAATTCTTGCATGTGCAAGTGATTGTGTCTCTATATCTTTATCTGTTTCTTGTGTTTTTCTTCGACTTTTTATACTTATGTTTGCTTATTTTTTTCTTATTCGGATGTACTTGTATTTGGTTTAACCTTACTTTATTTTATTATTATCCATTAGATACCTGCTTGTTTTCTAATGAAAGACAAAAAGAGGATGAATCTAAATGGGAGGGAAAGTAAGGAGGAAGAGGAGTATAGGTAGGAGAAATTGTAATTAGGATATAGTGTATGAAAAATCTACTTCTAATAAAAGAAAAATCTGTACTCATAAACTATAGTGTGTAGTATATAATAGCATAAAATTCTTGGTAGGCAATTTTGTTGTAATTATGATAATGATTTGAATGAAATACTCATCTAGAACCCTTATGAACCCATCACAAGACCTAAAAATTGGGGCTTAAAGGTTTCACAGAGAAGGGAACTTTGAAAATAGAGATATGATTCTGTCTAATTCAAGGGTTAACTAGTATTATTCACTAAGAAACTATAACTGGAGCTTATCCATAGTCAAATTTTGTCAATACATGTCTATTTACAATATTGTTACATTTGTTTATGATAGAAAATAAAAAAAGCCTACTAATATAACATTGCAAAATATAAACCTAATTACTTTGCAGGGCTGTAATCTCCATTCTGATTTTATTTTCTGTACTTTGTTGATTGTTGCTGGAGGGCTTCTCTCCAGGTTCCACCAAACCCCTGCAGTCCCACAATCCACGTATAAAATAATCACTCAGACACTTATATTACTTATAAACTGTGTGGCCGTGGCAGGCTTCTTGCTAACTGTTCTTTTATCTTAAATTAACCCATTTTTATAAATCTATACCTTGCCACGTGGCTGGTGGCTTACCGGCATCTTTACATGTTGCTTGTCCTGGCAGTGGCTACAGTGTCTCTCCTCCTTCTTCCTGTTTCCCCAATTCTCCTCTCTGTTTATCCCGCCTATATTTCCTGCCTGGTCACTGGCCATCAGTGTTTTATTTATATAGAGTGATATCCACAGCACTTCCCTTTTCTTCTCTTTTTAAAAAGAAGTTTTAATTTTAACATAGTAAAATTACATATAACAAAACAATTATTGAGCATGAATTACAGTTACAATATTAAAGAAGATGTCCTATCTATCTTATATTTGTGAGTTTAAGGTTTTATGTCTAACTTATCTTTTATCATAACTGAGGAAATTACAACTATCTAGTTTTCAACCACATCAAAGACCTGAGAAGGAACATAATGGTACCTGAGAAATGGTAGATGGATGCAAGCAACTTTCAGGAATCTTGCAAGAGTAGACCAAGACAGCTGGCAGCCTAGACAGTCACCTAATGTTTTTCAGCATTATTGGTGCATTCAAATTGGCTACAGGCCTAGAGTATCTGACAGACCATTTTCAGAAGCAGGAATTCTGAGAGACCATCTTACCCTGTCTTGGCAGAGTACAGTGGTCACTTTCCTTGTGTCCCGCTTGTCCAGAAAGGACAGCATTGCATTTATACTGTTAGCTGTCAAGGCAAGGGCAGTTCTTTGCCCAGTAGGCCATTTTGTGCCAAAAAGACAAACTTCCAAATGGAAATGTCCTAGAAGCCCAACATTCTCTCGGGATCAATTGGTGCAGCCAGGAGCAATTGTGTCTCACGTCAACAGAATTCTAAGTTATTTAAATGCCATATTCTCTAGGTCTATGAAGTGTTTGAAGATTACCTAACTATCTGAAATGTATCTATATATACCTAGAAGACTTAACTAACATGGCTACAAATATGATTATCATAGATGACTAATTATTAATCTATTTTTAATTATCCATTACAATTTTAAATGAGTTACATAAACATAATACCTCAGACAAGAATAGAAATATATATATATATATGTATATATATATATATACAGTATAACAAAATTAACTTCAAGTTTGTATCAGTAAACTAAAATTTATACCAATGTAAAACATTTTAAACATAAACTAAAGTCTATACCAATGTAAAACATTTTAAACAAGTTGTTCTTTAAAAGTAGGTTTATTAATCTACCCATTTATCTTATCATCTCCATATCCTCCTATATATCTATATCATATCCCCTTTTCTTTTTTAGAAAGAGATCACATTTATAATCAACCTGTTTTAAATAAAAATATTGGTTTTTTTTCTGTCCCACACCAGAAACTGTATGTAGCCTTTTAAGCCTGAAACGGAGCTGTGGCTGCTGGCTCCACCCACTTCAGCTTCCCAACATGGCGGTGGTACGTTTTCCGCCAGCTCTGGGAGTCATCAATTCTTAGAAATAGTAGGTCTACGCTTTTATCAAAGCAGCGTGTAGCCCAGAAACCTTTTTTTTTTTTTTTTTTTTTTTTTTTTTTAATACTAGTAAAGACTAAATCTACCACATAGCGTAATGTGTTGCTGGCAGACACCTCATTCCTGCCATACTGCCGGTCAAACACACACGCCAGGAACCTGCCAGTGTTCAAACCTGCATTTTGCGGTGTCTAGCTGCCCCTATGAGACAAGAAGCAGGAACATGGTTTTGGCTCTGTTTAGAATTGGTTATTAAATATTCTCAGGTTTAAGGTGGAAACACGAGCCATTGGGTACCATTTGTTGCTGGAGAGCTTCTCTCCAGGTTCCACCAAACCCCCGCAGTCCCACAATCCATGTATAAAATAATCACTCAGACACTTATATTACTTATAAACTGTGTGGCCCGTGGCAGCCTTCTTGCTAAGTGTTCTTTTATCTTAAATTAACCCATTTTTATAAATCTATACCTTGCCACGTGGCTGGTGGCTTACCGGCATCTTTACATGTTGCTTGTCCTGGTGGTGGCTGCAGTGTCTCTCTTCCTTCTTCCTGTTTCCCCAATTCTCCTCTCTCTTTGTCCCGCCTATACTTCCTGCCTGGTCACTGGCCATCAGTATTTTATTTATATAGAGTGATATCCACAGCAGTTGATTCCATGTGTCTTCTAATATACAAGTACAATTTAATAATAACTTTGAAAAGCCTTGTTTTCCACAGACAAGAAAGCTAAAGTGTCAGGAGCAAGTGTGGGTCAGCACCTGGTTCTGTCAATGAAGCCACATCAAAAGACAAGTGATCCCATTTTCTTGTTTATTTACTCTTCCAGTCTGTTTTTGTATACTAACAGTGGTTGCAAGTAATTGCGAAAAGGACCATATGGACACAGACAGTAAATCCTGCAGCATTTATTTCATACTTCACTGAAATAAATAATTGTCTTTTTTCGTGACATTGGTTGTCTTTCTATTCACCCCATGCGGATTTCTCAGAAATGAGTTAATGGACAAATTTTTTAAAAGCTTGATCTTTCTTATGTAGAGATCCAGGATATTTCCTCAGACAAAGTTGTTCCAAAGCCAGCTTAAACTCACAGGTGGAAAACTCCACCAACAGATGCAAGCTTCTGACTCCTGTTATATTTTAACAAGCTATTTCAACAGTGATTTTTTATTTAGTTAAAAATATTATTACAATTCAGGCTTAAATAAGTTCTGTGTCTGTCTGTTATGATACTTTTATTTTCTGGCCTTTCTTTTGAAGCCCTTTCTGAATAGAAGCAGATGGAATTCCAGAACTGGAGAAAATGCATGAAGTTGCTTGTTTGGAAATGAAACAGAAATAGAAAAAAAAAAGAACACAGTTAGCTTAAAAAGAATAAACTGGAAGTTAATGTCTGGCATGAATGTCCCTCATACAGAGCACTGTTGAACTATTATTGGTTGGTACAAAATTTGTTTTTATAGCTACAATATCTGAGATTGAGTGTTGAATGAACATTGTTTTCAAACAGTTGCGTATATGGATCCATGATATTTAGCAATATTCCCAAGCATTTCAGCCAAAGGTGAAGTTATCAACCTGTAAGATATTTCTGAATGGGCCACAATGTTGATTAGGTTGTCAATCAACTGGAGGAATGGAAAGTGGCTCAATGACAGAATTCCTTGTTCTCAAGCTGAAACTACATATTTTGTTCTAAAGCACCATAACATTCTTATTATAAGGCTAGACAGCATGAAGTCAGGAAACTTCATAAACAGCCTTCCAGAATATCCTCTATAGCATTCTGGAAAGCGAGAGGAACACAAATCTCACAAAGTTTTCTAGCATGTCTTTAGGGGCTGCTGGCAACAAATGCAAGGAGAAAACTTTCTGTTCTTAATTGTATCAATAAGAATATATTTCATTTGGTGATTTTCATATGTACCTCTGTTCATGCACAATTGTTTGGGATTGAATAACCTGTAAGGAAGTTTGTCCTTGGAAAAAATGATTCTCCCTCTTTCCTGTAGCTCTTTATCTACAAAGGTCCCTTGTGAAATTCTCCCAGTCTATACTTGTATATCAGCTGGTGTTATTATTATGCAAGTTTTGGGGTGAGACAAGGGAGGAGTTATATTTGGGGAAGGGGGAATCTGGAAACTATGTAAATACAATATCTGTAAATGAATTCTCTCAAAAAACCTAAAAACTTAAATTAAAAAATTACATGCATATATGGCAATGAGGAATGATTCTCAGCATTTACTCTAAAATCTAAGGCAAAAATAAATGCTAGAATGCATATAAGTAAGTTGGTGGATCATTTTTCTAGTCAAGGTAGCTTTCGTTTATAAAATATTATGTATACAATTTGATATTTGATATCCATCATAAATATGTACAATGTTTAATATAAATGCACACATATATTTTTCTCAAAGTTTCCATTTATGTTGTGGCTAAACATGAACTAACATACTAACAATGGAGTTTTGCTAGTGAATTGTAGTGAATTGATAGTCTTGCTTATATAGTTTGTAGTATCATTTCTTGATATGTTTACTTCAACATTTTAAGTTGTCTTGAAAGTCAATCTCTCAATTGTAATATTTTGTCATATAGTCCCTTTTTCTGTCAAATTATTCCTTTTTTGCTCCTATGCTAAATGTATTGCATTTAATGAGCATGTGCAATTTAAAAAAGGGAGTCTCTGCATCTGTGTCCATCAGTTATTGGATGAAGCTCTCTCATGACATTAGGCTGAACTAGAGGAATCCTGTTGAAGAGGGAGAAAAAGGAGCCACAGGGGTCAAGGATGAACAGACCCATCAGAAACCACTAACCTGGGCTCATAGGAGCCCGGAGAGACTTAACTGACAACTAGGGGGCCTTCATGAGACTAACTTACGCCCTCTATATCTGATATTCTTGTAGCTTGATCTGCTTGAGGGACTCCTTTCAGTGGGAGCAGAGACTCTCCCTAAAGCTTTGGCTGGCATTTGGAGATCTATTCCTCATACAGTGTTGCCTCGCTCATCCTTAATATAAGGGAAAGAGCTTAGCCTTACGCCAACTTAATATGCCACGCTTTGTTGATACCCATGGGAGGCCTTCTCCTATCTGAACAGAAACACAAAAGGAGCGGATTGGAGAGCAGCATAGAGAAGATGATGGGAGGGAATGGGAGGAGAAGATGGGGAAGAAACTACTGTCAGGATGTTAAATAAGAAAACAAACAAACAAATGAATAAGTAAATAAAATTAATTTAAAAAAAGAAGAAGTGAGGTGAAGTTTAAAGACCTTTGCCCTTAACCGAGTGCTGCAGTTCTGAACCCACATAGGCAGGCTTAGGAGGCATAACTAACTTCACATATGTGAAAAGACAACTTTGCTATAGGGCTGATATGAGTATTAAGATTTATATAATATCCTAACTGTCTAGTAAAGTCATGTCAGGATTCAACAGTTAAGAGCATTTACTCCTCATTCAAGAAGGGCAGAGTTATAATCCCAACACCCAAATCAGGTGTCTCAGAAACACTTGTTAACTTGTAATTCAGGCACTTGCACACACATGGGCACATACTAACACACAGACACAGTCACAAACACATGCACATAGACATTTTTTTTTTTGAGACAGGGTTTCTATGGTTTCTATGTGTGGCTTTGAGCCTTTTCCTGGAACTCACTCTGTAGTCCATCCAGGCTGGCCTCAAACTCACAGAGGTCCACCTCGCTCTGCCTCCCTAGTGCTGGGATTAAAAGCATGCACCACCACCGCCTGGCTGTGCACATACACGTCTTAAAAAAAAAAAAAACATAATATGCTGTTTGTAACTGCTACAGTAATCAAAGAAGTACAGAATAAGAAAGCTATGAAACAGTATACTTGAGTCATTAAATGAACATGTTCCATATAATTTTGTGATAATCAGCATGAGTAATAGTATGTAGGAAGTATTAAGGACTGTTTTCCAACTATCATTGGTTATAAATCTTCTGATTAACTGTTTGATGATATTTACCTATAGCATGATCTTTTAACCAACAATTAATTTCTAAGAATTTTTTTAAATAACAATGATGTTCCAAGATTTATGCAGATGGGTACTCTTAATAATCAGTCAGTACTTATAAACAAAATGAAAATTTTGACACATAGAAAATAAGCTATGTGGGTGTTGGAAATGGTGAGATAACTCTGAGGGAATTATTAGGTGGAGGAAAGCCAGTTTCTTCATCTCCTAGGCTAGATGGACAAAGAAGGGGAGGCTAAAATCACTTGATAAGAGTTTATGCCATGATCTGAATGGGTACACAGTCTCTGAAGATGAAGTTTATGAATGAGCTATAACTCCAGACAGAGGCAGAAAGAGAAGAGCTATATCTTAATCTATGTTCCAAACTCATTGTTGAGCCAAACTGTAGCTAACCTGTAAGTTCACACAAAGTAGCTGCCAGTCTGTATCCTGAATTACTAGACAGAAAAGTAGAGGGACAGATCAGAGGGAAAACAGTGAAGGAAATTAGGAAAATGTTAATAAATTTCCCTCTAGCAACTATAATATAAATTTATGATGACATAAATAGCATATGAGATGTTTATAAAAAGAACTGATAAAATATTCAAAATACACTGAAAATATAGATCTTATAATTAAAATATTAATTTTATAATTTTAGAATAATATATTAATACTACAATTTCCCTCAGGATTTAAGAAAATAAACAATAGATAAAATATTTTACATAATTGTTTGTTCTCTGTTTATAGTAATGGAATTTTCTAATTTTGATGTGATTTTGACAGGATTGATATACCTTCAGTTCATATCACATGTTTCTATACTTAACTTTGAAGATATTAGTGATAGGAAGAATGTATCTTCAAAATAAAATTATCAAATATTTTACATTAACACAGTTGAAGCATTAGACATTGAACAGTTCAATTTGAAGTTGACAAAGTAGTTGATGTAAAACTTATAACGATGTATAATTTGAATTTTCATTGTTTTAGAGATGTTATACAGTGCTAAGGTTGGATCCAGGGATTCTTGAGTTCTACTCAAGTATGCTACTGTCTGAGCTACACCCTCAACTCCAGAGACTAAAAAATATTTTAATGTGTCTAGAGGATGACTCTGAGCATTGAAAGGCTGACTTATGATTGAATTCAATCTAGTGAAGCAAGAAAAACCATGGATATATTCTTATTGCATGTCTGCACATAAAACCCACATTTTACTTATGGGAAGTGCAAAAGAAGGAGAAAGACAGATTCATCCTTCTTGGTGTCTATAATGTTCTGAAAATGGTGGATGTAGGCACCTGTCCTATGTGGGAATTGTCAGGCAAGAGTTTCTGAGGATTTCATTTATCAAAAGCAATGTCATCCAACCCAAGTGTCTGTTTCAGGTACACCTTGCAAAGAGCTTTGTAGAAATCTTTTGAGATATTCCTGCTAATGCCTCTTCCCCTTGGGTCCCCTTCCTGAGTGCCAGGGCATCTTCTCTTAGTTTCTTCTAAGAAGAAACTTTCCCTGTCCTGAATATAATGACAAATTCTGTCTCTGGTTTGCTGGAAGATCTCCCAAGGAAGGGTCTTATGGTAGTTTTCTGGGCACATGTCCAAGAGTTATGGAATTCCCATCCTCTTGCAGGTGAGCAGTTTCTTCACTCAGCTGTAGGTTAGCTTTTAAAAGGACTTAGAAAGTTATTAGTACTTGATTTGAATTTGAATCTGTGCTCACTCTTTCCATGCAGTGAGAGTAAATAAGCTTTGAGAAGGAGCTTTGAGATAATGTATTCAGGCTCAGGTATCCAGAGGTTTATTATTTTAAAGAGATAGCCACATAGGAAGTTATTGTGTGAAAACAGAGCTAAAGAAGTAGATTAGATTTGAAATCTATGACAGTGAAGGTTGTTCAGCAAAGTCACAGGCAGTGTGAAATAATTTAGACTCTCTGATGGTTGTCTAAAATAAATTAGTTTTCTGTCCCCCTCAGAGATATTCATATATATATATATATATATATATATATATATATATATATGAATGAATGAGACAGTTAATGAAATATGTTTACACATTACAGTCTTTACTTAAAAGAAAATTTTAAGGAGAACCAAGAGAACTTGAACTTTTTCCACAGTAAATACTGTCCTTCACTGCAAATTTTCTCTTTTGTGTTGTGATCTGAGGATTAAGTCTCTCTGGAATTTTCTTAACTTGTTGATATGGAGCAGAACTTTCATCTGAAATCATGGGGTATATTAAATATGATAGATTTTGGTGCCCCTTATCTTGCTTCTTTCATTAGTCTGATGCTAAATAACCAAAACCATGGATTCATATTTATGCAGAGAATACATTGAGGCACAATAACTGAATGGACAGATGGATGGCTCATGTGAAATAAATAAAATCTTGTATTACTTTGAGTTTTCAAGATATTTCAGTATCTGCAAAATATATAAATTTGAGATATATTAAAAATCAGCATATTAATTTTACAATTTGATGTAATTTTTTATTCTTAAATTGTTTTACAAATATTTTGCAGAAACAGACTGAACTAGCCCTCAGTTTCCTGGTATCTAAAACTCCAACTTTTATGCCAGAAGGGCCACACAATTTGTAACTTATAGAAAGGCTTTAATAGTATCAAGAATTGAGAGTATTGAGTGTTTTGTACCCTCATATATAACAAGTAATTGCTTAGCAGCATGATTTTGGATTCTGTTACTAATTAATCTTGAATATTTAACAACACATTTGTAAGACTTGTAAATAAAGACCACTTTACCTTTGAGAATGAACTTGAGTTCCCAGGTAGGAAAATTAATTTCTCTGCATTTATGTTCCAGTCATCACACAACAAATTTTCCAAATCATTTTATGCTGTTTTATTTTAGTGGATGGGTGTTGTGAATGTGTATATGTTTTGTTTTTTTTTTTTTTTTTTTCGTATTTGTGTGCTAACACATGAGTAGGTAAACACATATCTGTGTGTTTGAGTGTAAAGAGGCCTAAAATGGGCACCCAGAATCTTCTGATAGTGCTCTTCCTCCTTATTCAGTGAAACAGTGTCACTCGGTCAAGCCCAAGGCTCTCTGACGTGGCAAGTCTCATTAGTCAGGTTGCTCCAAGAACACCCTGCCTTGGCCTTCTGAGGCTAGAATTACATCTGGGCCATCACAGCCATTTGACATACGTCACTAGCCCTTCCTCCCCTTTGAATATAAACTGTTCAGGGCACTAGGCAATTGAAAATATGTGACTCTACAAATTTGTCTTCTGTAGCTCAATGCTGTAATATAATAACAATATTAATAAGTGATATGATATTTAATGTGTCACCTATTATTTGTGTGAAACACATTTAAAAGTCATAAGTTCATCGTAAGTGATGCAGCCAATGGCTTTATGTTTTATTCCCTAAGCTAGTATCATGAACTAGCTAGCATAAAAGAAAGTATCCCTCACTTTTTTTGTCAAAATTAGCTACATATGCACTTACTCAAATAGACAGGAACATATGTCATTTGCGTGGGCAAGCACACCCTCACATATGAATATTCCAGGTTTAATAATTTCTAAGTTCTTCATGCAACTATTGGTAATAAAAAAATTATCTGTCTTATGGATTAAAAGATGGCTCAACAATTAAAAAGTCTTGCTCCTCATGCAATGGACCTGCCTTTGGATTCAACACTCATATCTTATGGCTCTCAATCTCAGTAGTTCTAGCTCTGTATGATGGGACTTCCTGTTCTGCCCTTCAAGGAACCTTCACATGTGTAAACACACAGTCACACAGAAACACAAAGATACACATAGCTAAGAAGTGAAATAAATCTTAAAGAATGTTTCTGTCTAGTTTATGTTCAAAATTATTTTAGGTTCTGAGATAAATGATGCAGAAACTATGAAACATGAAGCCATCCTGTGCTATCTCTAGGAAGGAGAGTCTAGTATATTGTCAGCAAACGTTGGTGTATATTCAAGTGCATCACATCAGATGGCATGACATTTCCATATAACTAGGTGTATCTTTCCCAATATATATTCCTATAATCTAGATTATTTACGCCTCCAATAATGTTTGAAAATAGTGTTGGTTTTAAGCCATTGAGTAACTGGAAAATCACTAGAATATAGTTGACATATCCATAGGACAGACAACTTACCAACCTTATTTTTTTCTTTTTGTTTAAATGTTCATTATTTTTACCTATATGTATGCATGAATGCTCAAGGGCATGTGGTGCCTACAGAGGCCAGAAGAGGACATCAGATCCACTATAGTTGGAGTTCGAGGTGATTTTGAGCTGCCTGATGTGGGTACTGGGAACAGAACTCTATTGTCCACAAAAGAAATCCATATTATTAACAACAGAGCAATCTCCCTGGTTGATTCCCTATTCACTCAAATATTTGCATTCTAAGACTGGTTGGGTCCTTGAGTAGGATTTTCACAATGCAAGCTGATTGAGTATATCTGATTCACTTTGGTATTACTGCACAAAATCAGAATAAATAATATTTATTAAATAAAAATATTTAACTTCATATTATTTGCTGATTTAAGTTTTAAAATTGAGTATGTAATTTTGCTGTATTGTACATTGAAAATGATGTTTTCATGTCAGAATGCCATGATTAGTGTTCAGAGGTTCATAATGAGATGACTTAAGTTTAAATCATAGAATTTTCCTCATAGGAATCAGGCCCCTGGCTTACAGAATGAACAAAGTATACAAAATCTTTTCAAAACATTAATATAATATGAAATTTTGATAATAAAAATAGAATAGATCAGGCTATAGAGGCACAAATCATCAGAACATGAATGAGAATATATTTAAATAAATGCTATAAGGCAGTATATTCATACTTGAATAAAATGTTCTAAGAATTCAAGGTGGGATCAATGACACAAAATAATAATAATTCATTTATTTGATATATTTTATTGAGAATCTTCTCTTTGCCTAGCCAATTAAAATTACATAGGAAACAAATACAAATTATCTTTCTTCAGAGGGTTATGATTTTAATAAGGTGTAAAGAAAATGGTACTGATCACAATACTCTGATTTTAAGGTAGGATAAAATATGACAATTTTTTTTGAAACATGGTAAAATACAAAGTAGAAGAGGCATCAGGGTACAGTGATTCATTCCGAAATCCCAGAAGGAGGGAAACTGAGAGAGAAGAATTGCAACACTAATCCTGGGCTACGTAGTCTGTCCTGGGCCAGCCTATGCTACACAGTGAGATAATATCTAAGAAAAAAAGTAAAACATGATGGGACATGGAAGGAGGATGATTATCAGCTCACAGTCAACCTGAGCTGTACAGTGAGTTTCAGGACACCCTTGGTACATGATATTGTCAACTACCCATCTCTCTCTCTCTCTCTCTCTCTCTCTCTCTCTCTCTCTCTCTCTCTCTCTCTCTCTCTCATATATATATTATGGTGTAGGGCAACAGGAATGATTGAAATTATTCATGCTGCTCAATGAGAATAAAAGCATATTAGCATATTATAATTTTAAAAAATGACAGGAAGCTGACTATATGATTCAATGGAAAAAGGCTTGCTGCATAAGAACAATACCCAAGTGTTGTGGAATATTGTTAAGATGTGTTACGTTCATTTCTGCTGTGGAATATTTGTTTAATGATGCAAAGATGGGTTGCATTATTTTATGCTGTATTTCTTTAATTCTGTAAAACTGTGTGACTTTGCCTGCCTAAAACACAATTGGTCTAATAAAGAGCTGAATGGCCAATATCTAAGGAGGAGAGAGAAATAGCCAGGCCTGAATGGCAGAAGGAATAAGGAGATGGAAGAGGCAATATCAGACATTGAAGATATGATAGAAGAATTGATGCACAGGTTAAACAAAATATTAAATCTAAAAAAAATCTCTGACACAAAACAACCAGAAAAATTGTGACACTATGAAAAGACTAAATGTAAGAATAATAGGAATAGATGAAGGATAAGAAACCCAACTCAAAGGCCAAGAAAATATTTTTAACAAATCACAGAAGCAAATTTTCCTACCATAAAGAAAGTTATGGCTATAAGTTTACAAGAAGCTTACAGGGCATCAAATAGATTGGTCCAGAAAAGAAACTTCCCTTACCAAATAATAATCAAAACACTAACCACTCCAAAGAAAGAAAGAATATTTAAGGTGAAAGGCCAAGTAACATATAAAGGAAGAACTATTAGAATTACACCCAAATTCTCAAGGGAGACTCTAAAAGCCAGAAAGACCTGGACAGATATCATGCAGACTCTAAGAGAACAGAGATGCCAGGCCAGATTACTATACCCAGCAAAACTTTCAGTTGCAATAGATGGAGCAAACAAGATATTCCATGATCAATTCAAATTTAAACAATCCACAAACCAGTCCTACAAAAGGTCCTAGAAGGAAAACTCCAACACAGGGGTGTTAACTACACCCATGAAAATACAGACAATAAATAATCTCACACCAGCAAAACCAAAAGAAAAGATACACAAACATACACACACACACACACACATACACACACACACACCACCACCACCACCACCAACAACAACAACAACATAATAATAATAATAGGAATTATCAATTATTAATCATTGATGTCTCTCAATATTAATGGACTCAATTCCCCAATAAAAAGACACAGACTAACAAAATATATGTGAAAACAGGGTTCATTATTTTGCTGCATACAAGAAACATACCTCAACATCAAAGACAGATATTACCTCTTAGTAAATAAAGGGTTGGAAAAAGATTTTCCAAGCAAATGAACCTAAGAAAGAAGCTGGTGGGGCATTCTAATATCTAGCAACATAGACTTTGAACCAAAGTTAATCAAAAGATACGGAGAAGGACACTTCATACTCATCAAAGGAAAATCAGCCAAGATGACTTTTCAATTCTTAACATCTATGTCCCAAACACAAGGGCACTCATTTTTATAAAGGAAACAAACACTGATAAAGCTTAAATCACACATTGACCCTCACATATTGACAATGGGAGACTCCAATACACCACTCTTACAATGGAGAGTGGATCCAGACAAAAACTAAACAAAGAAATACTGGAGCTAACAAACATTAGAAACCAAATGGACCTAACAGATATCTACAGAAAAGTTTACCCAAACACACACACACACGCACACGCACACGCACACGCACACACACAATTACACTTTGTTCTCAGTACCTCACAAAACATTCTCAAAAACTGACAATATATTCAATCACAGAGCAAGTATCAATAGATACAAGAAAATTGAAATAACCCCCTGTACCTTATCAGATTACCATGAATTAAAGCTGGATTTCAACAACAACAGAAGCAGCAGAAAACTTATAAACTGATGGAAAGTGAACAACTCTCTAGTGAATGTCAAGGAAGAAATAAAAAAAAAACTAAAGACTTCTTAAAATTCAATGAAAATGAAGGCACAACATACCCACACTTATGGGACAAAAAGAAAGTGGTGCTCAGAGGAAAATCCCTAACACTAAGTGCTTTCATAAAGAAATTGGAAAGATCTCATACTAGCAATGTTACAGCACACCTGAAAGCTCTAGAACAAAAGGAAGCAAAAACACCCAAGAGGAGTAGATGGCAGAATATAATCTGAGGGCTGAAATCAATAAAATAGTAACAGAAAACAATAAAAAGAATCAATGAAACAAAGAGTTTATTCTTAGAGTAAGTCAACATGATAAACAAACTCATATCCAAACTAACTAAAGGCAGAAAGGAAATATCCAAATTAACAAAATCTCAGAGATTGGCAAAAAAAAAAAAAGTCAATGAAATGTTTCCTAATGATACTCTGCTATATATATATAATTATGGACTGGAGCCTAGGATAATCATCATCAGAGAGGCTTCATCCAGCCACTGGCAGAAACAGAGAAAGAGCCCTACAACCAATCATTAGGTGGATCTCAGAGAATTCTGCAGAAGATAGGGAGGAAGGATAGTAGGACCTAGATGATCTAGACACCACCAGAAAACAGCCTACAGGATCAACTAACCACGGTTCTTAGGGACTCACGTAGACTCAACCTATAATAAAGAAGCCTGGGTGGATCTGACCTATATCCTCTGTATATATGTTTTGGTTGTGTAACTTGGTCTTCCTGAGGGACTCCTAAAAGTGGGAGCAGGGACTGTCTCTGACTCATTTGTCTGCTTTAGAGACCCTTTGTCTCCTACTGGGTTGCCTAGTCCAGTCTTAATATGAGTGGATATGCACAGTTTTATTATAACTTGACATGCCATGTTTAGTTGATATCCCTAGGAAGCCTGCCCTTTTCTGAAAGGAAAAGTGGAAGAATGGATTATGGGGAGAGGAGATGGAGGGGAGAGGGACTAGAAATAGAAGATGGAGGGGAAAACATGGTCAGGATATATGAGAGAAGAATAAATTTTGAAAATAACAATTAAAAATTATTTTTAAAAACCCTATCACAGTGAAGTAAAGATAAAATCAGGAGGTTTGGTACATAATAAATGAGATGAAATGGAAGAAATATTGACTAACTCCTCAATAATGCTTCCAATAAATCCACACTTAAATCATTCAATGAAGCATTTTTGAAATTATTTATGAGCTCTGGGTGGACAGTGATTGAATGAATACTTATTTTCCTTGAATGAGTTCAGGAGAAAAGTAAGACCAAGAATGCATTCCTATACTGAAGAATATTATTTAAAAGAAATAATAAAGCAAATTACAAACTAAAAGAGTAGGAGAAAAGGAAGAGTTATAGAATACACTTCTTCAAGCAACTAGAAGCAATGCGATTCAGTATGCACGTGGAGATATTGGCTTCACGTAAGGCACAGATGGGTCACTATAGTAACATGTGGGAAGGTAGCTAATGTGGGTGCAGATGGAGGAGAGATGGTAAACTCAACTGTAGGAGATTCTGGAATTTTGTTCTGGTTTTTCTTTTTTTTTTCACTGAAATAGGAAGAAAAAATCATCATTGATATTAAGTATGAAAGAGCATGCCATGCAGTTTAGAAGCAGGAAAATATGAAAGCTTTATTGAGAGAAATGGTAGCACCCATTTGTACTGCACCAAAGTACATTTGTGTGTATTTAGAGAACATTCAAAGTGGGGTTTGTCGATATAGCTTTTACCTCCTACATCCATGTTTTGTTTGCTTGAGTGTGGGAGAACCAAGCTGAATTATATTTAATTGAGTTGTGGTCTTAGAAAACGAGTGTGATGATTCAAGAGTCTCTCTGTGGGTGCAGAATCAAAGATATTTTTGAGAAATTGATTATGGTGCTGACCATGGAATTTTATCTAAGTAGAAAAGTTTCAGAATTGCAAAATTCTAGAAGGGTGGCACAATAAATGTGTTCATTGGCCCTTAGGACCTAGAGAGTTAAGATACTAGGAGGTACCAGAAGGTCACACAAGGATTTTGTGATTGGAAGCAACATGCACCAAATGAGACCTGTGAAAGCATCATGGCACTACAAAATAAAAATTAAAGGGCATGACAACAGAGCTTGGAAAATAGAGTAAATGGTGAAAGAAAGCATGAAAGGGGAATGAAAGGAAACGAGAAGCCAGAGATTCTGGAGGAAGGTACATCCGTGTTTCAAAATATCTGAGAATTAATACTGGGGTCATTTGGAAAGGTTAACAGTGAAAGAGAAACAGAAATCCTTGATAAATTTTAAAGGCCTAGGGTAATGAATAGTGTTAAAAACGGTGAAGTGGTGCCCAGATTTTCAGGTGGTGTAATGCTTTTTTTTCCTATCGCAGTTTATATTACTTTGAGAGTTTAGACAATATATTTTGAACACATTCCCCCCTCTCCATCTCCTCCTAAATCACCCTTTCTTCCATAAATACAAAAGTCTGTGCCCTCTAAAAAGAAATAGAAACAATTACAATTTGTGCTGCCTGTATCCTGTTTGATGTGATATATACTGGCCTAATGTGTTAGTTGGATGATAACACTCTAGAAATCTCCAACTCCTCTTTCATGTTCCCATTGTCTTTGTATTTTCTCATCTTCATTATTTTTCTTCAATTATTCTGCCTCTTTACCTCCCTCCCTCCATCTATCCACTCCTCTCTCTCTCCCTAACCCACTCCCCCTCTTCCTCATTTCCTCTCTTCCTCCCTCCCTTCTTCCTTCTTCTCCCTTCTTCCTTCCTTCCAGTGTTATAACCCTGGGAATGAAAGAGTTTTGTTGGCTTACACTTCCAAAACACTGGTCATCATTGAAAGAATTCAGGACAATAACTCAAATAGGGGAGGAACCTGGAGGTAGAAGCCAAGGGAGAAATCATGGATAATCACTGCTTACTGGCTTGTTCCTCATGACTTCCTCAGCCTGTTTTCTTATAGAACCTAGGACCCCCATCTCAGAGACAGTATCACCCACCATGGGTTGGTTTTTCCTCCATCAATCACTAATTAAGGAAATATCCTGCAGGCTTGCATACAGTCCAGTCTTATGAAGGCATTTTCTCACTAAGGCTGCCTCCTCTCTGATGACTCTAGCTTGTGTCATGTTAACATAAACCTAGCTAGCACACCAAATGTTATTGGTGGTACCTTGAATAAAATATTAGTGATGATTAATCACTAATTTAGAATGATGTAGGGAAAATAAAGACAAAGAAAAAAGAGAACAGAAACTCCAGATCAAGTTCAGAAATCAAATATGAATAGTATGTTAATTGAGAAGGTGATTTTTAGTTTTATCCTGGGTCAAGGTCAAGGCTCTAGGATACAGTAGCATACAAGGGTAGGAGGTAGGGATATCTAGCCAGCTTTATTGAAATAAGATGGATCCCTACACATATCCAAATCCTTACAATGGTATGGCTAACAGGAGTAATCTGTATCTCTCTGGTTAAAACTCATGCTGAGACACCTCTCCTAAAAATTAACAAGCAGGCTTGGAATGCATCTTGGTGCCCACATAGAACTCACCTGGGGTATGAGGTTCAGAAGTTCAAGGTCATACTCAATTATGTAGAAAGTTTGAGAATTGAGGCTACTCTGAGCCTTATATCAAATAAATGAGACCTTATATCAAATAAATAAATAAATAAAACTAACTAAACAAACAAAACAATCCAATGTCATCACAGTGTCTCTTAATTTATCCTTGTGTTTATCTCATTGATTTGCTAGTCATTAATTTCTTCAGAACTATTTCCCAGTTTTACAGTCTACATTCAGCAATATTTTGGTTTTCAATTTAAATCAGTTACTGATAATTATAAAATTATATTTCAAAATTTAATATGTTACATATATCTTCACATTTTCATACTTACAATTATTCATAACTGGCTTTGTTATTTAACTAGACTTCACTTATTGTATACTTGTTTTAGTAATATCTACAACTGAAATACAGGTATGACTATGTGTGATACATATACATAGGCTTCCTCCATGGTAATTGACATCTTCATTTGAATGATGTGACAATAGTGACATTAGACTAGTTCCTCCAGAGGTAATTTTGCAAGTCATTTGCCTGCTTTTCAGTGGGCTAACAGGTCAGAACCATTTTCCAGTGATTTTTGCAATGAGTCTCAGACAACAGAGGGTAAGTATACTTAAAGTCTCAATGTACATCAAGGCTTGGTTACAAGTTTTTATGGGGAAATGTCTTTTTCCCCCATTCAATAATTAGCCAATTGCAGAGTCCCTGTAGCTGCTGACATGACGGTTTTGGTTTGCACGTCTAACCCAAGTCACTCAGGCTGGGTTTGAATTGCTTAGTTTCCTCCTACTTTTTGAAGACCTGAGTCAATGTGTTGTCCAGAAAGAGGGATGGGTGTCTTTTTCCAGTGTACTCTAAAATTGGAGATGTTTTAAAGATATATGGTGTGCTATTTGTTCTTGGTGTGTAAATCGCAATATCCAACATTTAGTATTGTAGCTTTGAAGTCAATTCCTATGTTGATATATTTTTTTCATTAAGAATTTTTTAAATTTATATACCAATCAGAGATACCCCTCTTCCCTCTTCCTGCCCCCCACCCCCTGTCTACCCCGCAACCGACGGCCCATTCTCCACAAGAAGGCAAGGCATCCCTGGGGGAGGCACATCCAGTAGAGGCAAGTCCAAGCACTTCTCCTTGCTTCAAGACTGGACTAGGTGTCCCATCATAGGTAGTGGGCTCCAAAAAGCCCCCTCATGCACCAGGGATGGATTCTGATTCTACCACCAGGGGACCCCCAAGCAAATCAAGCTACACAATTGTCTCATCATGCAGAGGGATGGAGGCAGATGCAGAGATCCACAGCCAACCACAAGGCAGAGCTCCAGGTGTCCAGTCAGAGAGAGAAGAGGGATTCTATGGCAAGTGCATCAGGATAATGATGGGGAAACCTACAGAGATGACCAAACCAAACTAGTGAGTACTCTTGAAAGTTGGATCAATGGCTGTGGAGCCTCTATGGGACTGGACTATGTTGAAATTTTTAATAAGCACACACACACATATGTACATATATGTACACATATATGATTACCTTCTATACCTAAAATCCTTTTTCATATATATTTGTTTCTTTTATCATATAATTTATAAATTTCATAGAGGTGTAAGAGAATTATCTTTTAGTTGAGTATATCTGACATTCCTACTTTTAAAACCCTGAAGTTTGTTTGTTGGGAATTTCATTCTTTTTTGCTCTTCCTTTGGTACCTTCTCAATCTAACCAGTATTTTTATGGGCTACTTAATTTTTAAATATGTATTATTTTCTGTAACATCAATTCTTTTCTTCCATAACTACTTGTTTATAGGTTTGTTATTTTCCATGAAAATTTTTCTTTTAAAATACTTATTATAATCACAAAAGTAAAAGAAATAATTATAATAAACAATTAACCAAGAATTCATTTTTGCTATGAAAGTTGATTTCCATTTAACGGTTTATATTTTCAGTAGGCCTATGCTATTTTTTTAACCTCTGTGAAATTCCAAGAAAACCTCCAGAACAAAAAATTCCAGGATATTTCTGTTTCTTTGTTTTCTGAGACTTGGTGGCCTCAATTCACTGTCTAACCCAGGCAGATTTAGAAGTAATTGTCAGTCTACTGCAGAATCTTAAGTTTTCAAGAATGAGGTACCTGAAGAAGACAAAACTTCTGTATCTCCACAGGCTTTTCTTTCTTAGTTCTGCATGTTCTTCTCCATGGTATGAAATGTAAGTGATGCAGTTGTTGTAGTAAGGCTTAAAAGTTTCTCTTTACCACCCTGTCTGTTTCTAAGCAGTGACTTCTTGACTGTGGTCCTTAGACGGGTCTTTGCATTGTAATGAAATAACTCACTCCCAGTGATCTTTTCTTTGGAAATTGAAACTTTATTCTTTCCACTGCTTCTTTTTGTTATTGTTATGGTTTTTTTATTGTTTTATCTTTATCAAATACTGTTTTACATCACCAAGTTGGTACACTTTACTATATTTATACTGTCAGAGCTTCTAAAACAGTAACTTTGGTCATGGACCATCTTTAAATTGAACCAGCATTGTAACTTAGAGCTAGTGTTTTGAGAGTGTTATTCACAGGAGAGACAGAAGGAAAATCATTTTTACCTTTGTCTCAAGCAGCTCAGAAAACTTGTTTTCTTATAGTGCATTTGCTACCAAGTTCTGGATTCCCCAATTTGTTTATAGACAGTACACGAGCCACCAGACAGCATTTTCAAGGCTGCTAGTGATCTCTTTCATAGGGATTTTTTTTTGTTAATGTACTGTGAGTGCAGAATTTATTCATGGTTTGATATTGATCTATCATTTAGATGCACCTTAATGAATTCTTGAAAAAAATTATTGAATTCCTAATAACTCCATAGTTTTCTGTCATTAAATTTCTGGAAAGAATACACTTGGTGCAGCCATTCAGAATCTCTTTGTAGAAAACGTGTGTGTGTGTGTGTGTGTGTGTGTGTGTGTGTGTGTTCATGCACAGATGCACACACATATATGTTTTTACCTGCATACATGCAACATTTACGCTCACAGGTAACATTATGCTTCATTCAGGGATTTCCTGGACACATTTTTATTTTGACTTACATTTCTTAATTATTTCTTCTATGTTTCATTTTCTTTATTGGTCATTTTTCATATTTCAACTTTAGGCCCAAACAGATTCACTTCATCTAAAACCAACAAAGTGGACTAATTATGACCTAATTATAATTAATTGTGATTCATATGTTAGAGATATGTGCTAATTTTACAATATGAATCTTGAAAATTCATTTTAAGTTTTATATTCATTTTTATGTTTTGATTGCGTGGGTGCACATGAATGTAGATGTCTGTAGAAGCCTAGAGAGGGCATTAGATCCCACTATTCTTTAGTGACATGTAGTTGTAAGCCATCCATTGTGATGATGGGAATCAGACTTAGGTCCCTGAAAGAGTAATATATGCTCATAACTGTTAATTCATCTTTCTGGCAGTCAGATAAATTTAAATTTCCAAGGTAAAATGAGTCCTGTACTGTTTTCCTGCAAAGAAAGTTTTGCTCCACTATGTCTAACAGTAAAGGTGGTAAAGCCATTGAATAGTAGAGCATAGTCAGCCAGAAAGCATTCTGCATTCCCTTTCTTTCCTGGGACATTGTCTTCACTTGCAATTATTTGTGATTTCTACCAAATTCATTTAGCACAATCACTATTCATGTATTTATTCTCCTTTGCTAAATTCCATGTTGTCCAAAGGATTATGTCTACTGCTCAGCATGGGTGCCAATGAAGATGAGGCCACGTGTAGTCTGCTATGATTGTGTCTCATGCTCAGAATTTTGCTAGAGAAGCCTAACAATTAAAAAGATACCATTTTAATATTTGTAGTAGGAGTATTTGAAATCATTGATGTTTTCTGGAAATGAAGTCTTAGTACCATTTCCAAGAAAGAGCAGAATGTATCAGAGTATATCTATATCCTTTCCTCATGGGGTAGAAACACGGTTAGACAAGCAATGAGGATTAAATTATGAGGTAGAAGAAGCTAGAAATGAAGTAGCTAGAAAAGCAGTTGTCATGGTGAATCTGAAATACATAATGGAAAGAGAGAGTGAAGGGGTAAATTAAGACTTCATGAGATTAAACTCAGCAGTAGCAGAAAATTAAATCCAAACCTACTCATCTGCTGCTTGGAAACTGTAGCCAATTCATTTTATAAGAGGAAGAATTGCTTTCCCAAGAAGCAGCCAGAGTTGTAGACTGTGGTTACAGTTATACTGTTCATTTTTCTGCACTTCTTGTTATTGTTAATAAAAATAATATTATTATAATTGTTCAAAAGTCACTTGGATTTTTAATAAGCTTATGTAATAGTTTATGCTATTCCAGTGTGTACAAAACAGAATGATGACTAGAGATGTCAAAAAGGCACCTTAGTGCCTAAAACTAAAGCTCCCATGTTTACCATGGTTTGGGTAGTATGCCCCACAGGAAAATACAGCATTATATAGAGCACAGTAGATATAAGGTTTGGAAGAAAGTGTTATATAGTAGGTAAAAAGTAGGGTTATTCATCTCTCCATGCTCATAAGAAATGTAGAATTGGGCAAGTTTATAATTCATATTCACTACTTTAACTATCTGGCTAAAGAAATGAAGAGATTTTAGAGTAAAAAGGAGAGGCAAAAATGTAGGTTTGTGAAATCATCATGAAGGAGATGTTCTTGATTAAAATTTTATAGTAGCATCTCCCCACCCCTTTCAACTTGGCATTGTTAGTTTCTGTGTATTCAGATGTGTTCATTTTATGGGTTCACCTACAGTGTGTATCAACATATTTGATCATGACTACAGAAACCAGAGGAAAACTTTAGGATCCCCAGTAGATGTCAACCTTGTTTGTTATTATTGTTGTTTGTTTTTGAGACAGGGTCACTGTGGCAGTTTGAATGAGAAAGCACCATAGGTTCATATTTATGAATACTTGGCCCTTTTTTGTGGAAGTGTTTGACAAAGATTAGTAGTAGTTTTGTTACAGGTGGTGTGTTGCAGAGGGTGGACTTTGTGGCTTCAAATGACTAGCGCCATTGCCAATGGATCAAAATGTCAACTCTCAGCTAATCTTGTTGTCATTCCTTTTCCCTGCCATCATGAACTCTAAAATTATGAATATTCAAACCTCATGAAATGCTTTCTTTTTATAAGTTGCAAAGCTCATGGTGTTTTTGCACCAATAGAGAAGTAACTGAGACAGAAATTGGTACTGGGAAGTGGGTTATTGTTTTTAAGTGCTGGCTTTGGAGGACTGTGAAAGAATTGGGTACTTTGGTCTGGGAAAGTGGTTGAACACTGTAAGCAGATTTAAACAGCCATCCTAGTGGGGCACTGGAGAACAGTACTACTGAGAACTAAGCAGATTTAAGAAGCCTAGGACAAAAGATTTGGGGAGGGAGATGATATAAGAAATGTGACCAGAGGCAATTCTTGTGATATTTGGCAAAGAATGTCAGTGCTTTTTGGTTGTGTCCTAAGAATTTTCCTGAGTCTAAATTGAAATGTAATGGATACATTTTATTGAGGAGTATATTTCAAGACAGATTGGTATTGATTCTGTTGCATATTTATTAGTAATCATTCATATTGGGTCTAGAGTGAAAAAGAGAAAGCATGGAAAAATAAAATGCAAAATGCACCATTTAAAGGGAAAAAAAGAGTACTCCGGAATCTAATGTTGGATCCCAGGTTTGTACTGAAAGAGATAAAATCAAGAAGAGGTCTGATCCACATTGGATACCTTCAGGTCAAGACCTCATACAGCTAATCTTCCAACTTCTGAAATGAAATTGCCTAAGAAAATTTCTGCTCCAAAAAATTAACATCAAAAGAAACCTATAAACATAACTCAATGAGTCCTGGCTTTATCCCCAAGTTGGTAGCCAAATATGACAATGTTGTCCAGGTAGTTCTTAAAAGAGGTTGTAGAATCTTCCTCTGCTGTTGTAAAAAATTGCTAAAGCCAGGCATGTGCTTCTAGTAGTTACTGGATGAAGGCTTTATGATGACAGTTAGGGCATTCACCAATCTGATTACTGGGGTAAGCCAGTTTAGACACCCTCTCCACTACTGCTAGTAGTCTAAGGTGGAGTCATCCTTGTGGACTCCTGGGAACTTCCCTAGCACCCAGTTTCTCCCTATCTCCATGATGTCTTTCTCTATCGTAGTATCTCTTTCATTACTCTCCTACCCTGTCCTGATTCCAGCTTGACCATCCCATTACCCACCCCCCAAAAATAGACAAATATGAGAAGAGGAATCTTAATTGATAATATGTAGTCTGATAAAACAAAAGATAACCAGACTACATATTTTTAATTAAGATTTCTCTTCTCATGCATATCTATTTTTTGTTAAGTTGATTAAAATCAGCCAGGGTAGTCTCATTGCTTTGGAACACACCAACTAGGTTATGCTCACCAATGAGCCCTACCAATCTACCTGTCTCCACCTCCCAACTACTGGGTTTACAAACTCCATAATGCCTTACACATGGATGTTGGGGCTTGAACTCAGGTACACATCTACTGACTGAGCAAACTTCCAAGTCCAAAACTTGTTTCCTTACTTATGAGTGTGTTGACTACAAAAGACAGGTAAAGATGACCACAGAAACCCAACTTGTTAAGTCAGTGATACAGCATATGCATAAGACATTCAAGATGCATAAGACAATCCAAGGAAAGCAGCAGGTATGACTAATGAAGTAAATATCAATCTTGTCATTTAAACACCTTGAGTTAACAAGAAGAGTAGGTATAAATGTTGTAATGGGACAACAGTCAGTAAAAGATGGTAAAGTGATCCAAAATGAGTAAGCATGGCTGCCTTGTTGAGAAAGGGAAGATGACCTGGACAGCTCTCACTAAAAGCCTAAAGATTATGTGACTGGAAATGAGTCACTTGAGACAAGTTCATAGGAAGAAGGCTGTTCAAAAGAATTTGAACACATGAACATGCAGCCAACACTGGAGAGTGGGCCTTAGAGAAGTGTGGGTATGGAAGTCCTTCATCCAGTCTCTTTTCCATGCTTCCTATTTATGATTTAATTAGACAGAGAATAAACCAGAGAATTAAATGCAGCTCCAGTAATCCATGTCAGTATAGGAGAAGTTGGTGAATGAAGATGAGATAAAATAGACACACCAAAGAGTAGATTGCTATGTAGAGTCCATGAACCCTCATCTACTGAGAGACAACTGTTCCCTCAATAGAAATTAAGTTGCATGTGCAGATTTTCTTTAAACAGTGTTTTGAACAATTTCTTAGTTTGGTTTGCTTGAATTAAATTTTGAATTTCAAATAAGAAGAGACAATATTTTTGGTTACAACTCCTGGGAGAAAAGTAGACAGCTAACTTCTGCTTTGTTGACTATCTATAACTTGATATCTTAGTCAACTGTCCCTCAGTGGTCTTTTGTTTTTAGTATTTTCATAGTAAGAGAAGGAAACAAGATTTTGAAAGCTCAATATAAGAAATATTAGTGTCAGAAATGACCTGAGAAAGACACAAGAGAGCAGTTTGGAGAAGGAAGACTGAAAGAAGGCATGTGGATTTTAAATAAAAGGAAGTATCTGAGGTCACAGAAAAGGACACAAAATTGTGATAAGAATGTCTAAGTGTCATTCTCCACAATAGATGGCTACTAGAGGGGATAGCATGGGGAAGGACCCACTTTTCTTTAAGGAGCTGGCAACCGGGAGTTTGATCATGCTTTATTAGCTCTATGGATAGCACACTTTGGACTTATTTTCATTCTTTCTTATAATTTGTTTTGGGGGGAGAGGCCACAAGTATGCGAGTAGACCAAAGAGGACTGGAAAGTGTAGGGGGTTGGGGTGCACTGTGTGAAATTCCCAAATAATCAATAAAAATATTATGTTTAAAAAAGAAGGAAAAATAGTGAAGGCAAAGAAAGATATACTTATCCCTATCTCTTCTATCTATCAATCAATCTGTCTGTCTGTCTGTCTGTCTATCTACCTACCTATCATATATCTATCTATCTATCATCTATATTAGCTCTATCTTTCTATATTTTAACAGCTTCCTTATGATACATATTGCTCTTTTCTCTGGCCACACAATAGTCTAATGAAACTTATTTTTATTGTATAATAGGATATTAGCTATTTATTGCTATGAATTATATACTAATTAATTTTCTTTTAGAAAGGTCATAGAAATTATTTTTCCACCAGATGAAACACACAAGTTTTCTTTATGTATGTGGACTCCCCTCTAAAGCTTGACATTATATTGTCATGGTATCATTATCCAAGAGGAGAAATGAATGCTTAGCTTATTTTAGGTGCTTCCTAAAGGTTGGGTCTACTGGGTCAAAGCCTACCACAATGCCCTTTCAGTTATTCTATTTGTCCTAGTGACAGGTGATTTTCAGTCATCAGATATAAGACTGAGAGGAGAAAACAACTACATTTTAAAAGGAGAAAATTACCACATTTTCACAAGCCTTGGGATGTTCCAGGCCTACCATTACTTCTGGTCATATGAAAGGAAAAAAACTGCTTCAATGTGTTTCTAGAAACAAAATTGACTTCTCCCTAGAAAAATAGTAGTATAAACACAACTACAGACCAATGTACAAAAAAAAAAAAATAAAGTCTAAAATACAGCAGGAAATTATATGAAAGGGGTGGTAGCTAGCAGTCCTCTAGTAACAAGTTCTAATATAAACAAGTTGTATTCAGATGAGAGCCAAAAAAGATGAAAAATAAAGGAGCTAGAGCTGGAGAGATGGTACAACAGGTAAGATCCCTGGCCGCACTTGCGGAAGACACAAGTTCTGTTCCTATACCATTGATCTGGTCACAGCAGCTGTAATTCTAACTCTAGGACATCTACCATCCTTTATGGCTTCTATGAGCATATGCACTTCTGGGTACGTGCATACAAGCTGACTCAAATATGTATACTTCAAAATAAAAACAAAATTAAGTATTTTTAAAACTCTACAAAACTAGATAATCAAAAATAGATATTAAAATGAATCAATCAGAAAAACTATTCTATATTACATTACTAGTTTTTTTTTATCAACTTTAAAAGAACCAAAAGTTAATCAGAGTATACCTACAGTACTCCTAAAGACATGTGTTTTGGAGACAGAGTGAATGGTAGCTGGCATGATTTATCAGTTTGAGAAGGTAAGAAATATTTTACATGCACAGTTTTGGGGATGAAAAGTGGAAAAAATCAATTTTAAATTCATAGTCTAAGCCTGAATTTTATGTTCCACAATAAATTTTTCAAAGTAAAATAGAACTTAAAAATAGAATATATAAAGCATGTGTGGTTGAATATTATGGGAGGGGGTAGACTGAAACACAGCCATTGGAATTGGGAAAAACTCAATTCCCTGCATTATAATTGAAATATCAGTTGGTGGGGGTGAATTCTAAGAACTACCAAAGCAAATATGAAACCAGGTATTCATCTCTGGAAAAGTTTAATACAACAGATTCTTTCATATGCTAATTAGTTGAAAATAAAATGATTCCCACAGTAGAGAAAAACTCAATTATTAAAGACAATATGGAAGCTACAGAGAACAACACTTCAACTTAAGAAAATGGGGAAGTACCTAGCCACAAAAAAATATTTAAAAAATTAGGCCGGCATGAGGAAAACTGCTTAGAAAGAATATAAACAAAATTCTCTCTGTATCATTTGTGTAGTCTATGGGGGATGGATAAGAAGATTATGGAAATATTTTTACAAACAGGTGGATATTTGTTTCATTTTGTTAGTATATTAGCAATTTTATATACTGTGACAATATCTCCATATTCATATGCATGCCCTAGTATTTTCCCCTTGGAATTTAGCCAGGATTTCATCCTTTGAGAAAAATTGTTTGAAGCATAGGAATGCTTGTAGACTAATGTTCCAAGTGGTCAATTGTAGATGTAACCAACCATCTTATTAAATAAGAAACACAGAGCCAATGCAAAGAAGAAAGCCAAGAGATCAGAGCTAAGAGCTTTACCCGCCTGCTGCAGCTAGCCTCTTAAGCCAAGAGACCTCTCTGAAAGAGACCTACTTCTTGTCTGTTTGTCTTTATATAGACTTTCTGTTCTGCCTTCTCATTGGTTGTAAACCCAACCATATGACTGCCTCGTCACTGCCTGTATGTATAGCCCTTCCGGTCTTCTATGGTATTGAGATTAAAGGCGTGTGTCTCCAATGCTGGCTGTATCCTTGAACACACAGAGATCTACCTAGCTCTGTCTACCAAGTGCTGGGATTAAAGGCATGCACCACGAAAGCCCAGCTCTGCTATGGCTTCCTATTAGCTCTGACCCCCAGGCAACTTTATTTATTAACATACAAATAAAATCACATTTCAGTACAAATAAAATATCACCATAGGTCATTGTGGTGATATTTTGTTTTACTCATAAATAAATAAAATTTGCCTGAAGGTCAGGGGATAGAATCATCCACTAGATTAAACATAGAGGCAGTGGTGGCATACACCTTTAATCTTAACCCTTATGAAGCAGAGATCCAGACAGATCAAAGCCACCCTGGACTACATAAGATTGATCCAGTCCAGGAGAGAAACAGCCAGGCAGTGGTGGCACACACCTCTAACCCCAGTCCTTGAGAGTCACACACCTTTAATCCCAGAACTTGAGATTTCATGCCCCTGCTACCAATATTTGGGAAGCATACATGCCATTAATTCCAGCACTAGGAAGGTTGAGCCAGGAGGTGATATGGCTGAACAGAGAAAGACATATAAGTTGTGAGGAGACATGAGCGCAAGGGGCTTTTCAGCTGAGGACTCAGAGGCATTCAGTCTGAGCATTCATGGAGACAGGATCTTCTCTTTTCAGCTGAAAAGTTGGCTAGGTGAGAAACGACTTTAGCTTGTTTCCTCTGATCTTTCAACATTTACCCTAATATCTGGCTCTGAGGTTTTATTAATACCAATTAGAATTCATGCAATAGGTCATTTCATTCTGTGATTTGAAAAGAGTTAAGAGGCATAAGTAGGAAAATGATTTCTAGCACCAGAAATATTTGGATTAGCATAAATGAGCAAATGTGTTAGTCACTTTTCCTGTGGCTGTGACAAAAGACATTACAGATACAGCTTAAGGATGAAACAGGTCATTTTTGACTCATATTTGAAACTATGTTCCTTCATAATTTATATATTTAGTCCTCTTCAAATAAAGGCAATTTCCTAAAATCTTGGCTATAACATGACTCCTGAAGTAGGACCAACATAATTCACTGTTGCATTCTGCTTTCAACCAATCAATTTTAGTTAAAGTGAACATAGGCACACACACACACACACACACACACTCACACACATACACACTTACAGAGAGACACATGTGACACAAGCATACATACACACAGACACATATATACTCATATAGAGGAACAGAGAGACAGATACACATATGTACATATACACATAAATTCACACATGACACAGTCAGACCAACAGAGACAGGAAGACAGAGCAAGTAAGTGAGAGACAGACAGACAGATAGATAGATAGATAAGTAGATAGATGATAGATAGATAGATAGATAGATAGATAGATAGATAGATAGATAGAACACATGTATATATACAAAAGTATATTCACACAGGGACACAGAGGCATACACACACACACACAAGCACACACACACACACACACACACACACACACACGTACGTACGTACGTATACATCACCACCTAAACCACCACATGAATGAAAGAAAATGTGTTTTTCATCAACATGTTGAGACCAATTTGTACAACTTTTAAAATTTCAGATACATTTTAAAACAGTTAATATATAAACAATTAATTATATAAAAGTGCTTTTTAGTAAAGAAATTTAATGAGATGACTGTCCACTCAAACACATCACTTTGATGATTTTACTGTATTTTACTACTGGATTTACTATTTTGAATAGTGTCTTTATATTTGGTGCTTAAGAATATTGAAAATGCTGAGGAATGATAGTACAAATCTTTATGACTCATGTAGTCGGATAATACATTTCTATCTTGAAATAGACACCTTTGGGGCTATTTTTACCACAGAAGTTGGTAAACAATCTGAATCGAGGTTTATTTTACTTTTATCTGAAAGTTGGTCTGTAAACAGTTGCTATAAAAACAATGGATTTAAGGAATGATTTCAAAGTAATGGTGGTTAACACCTGTCTAGAAGTCCCTGAGTCACAACTTCCTTGCAATTTTCATTTCACTGGACTAACATCATTCCAAAGGCCCAGGCAGAGAGATGGTCTCATGAAACCTTGATAGGATTGAGGAAGATCTAATGTATATAGCAGTCAGTTGCCCTGCCCAAGATTCAAAGAATGCTAGATTTCATTTTAATATATATTTTTATGTATGTGTATGTCTGTGTCTTTCTCTGTAAATGCCAGGTATTTGCTGAGGCCCACAGAGGTCAGAATGGAGCATCAGATCTTCTAGAGCTGGAAGATCTAAAATAGGTGTGGAAAACTTAACTCCAGTCCTCTGAAAGAGCAGAAACTGTTCTTAACTACTCAGAAACCTTTTCTTAATCCTATGCTGCACTCACTTTGGGCCAGAGAATAACCTGGAGCATTGTGAATAATTAGTGAAGCAATTCATATTTACTCTGAAGTAAGTGTTTTCTATCAAAATGATCTTGGCTTTCTTCATGCTGGATAATTTGCTCTTATACAGGTAAAATTTAATTCACAAATAAGAATCAGTGGGTGAGTTGTACAGGACATTTCCTGGGGTCACTGGCCATTTATAAAATACATTTCTTTCCATACCTTCACTCATCTATGTAAAACTTTTGGCAACTATAACTCAGTTCACATGCTGAAACCCATCAAAAAAAAAAAGTCACCAATATATAATAATGAAACCATGAATCAACAAAAGGGACTTTATTCAGTTTCAGAACCCAGAATAAAATACATTTGTTTCCACCACTAAAGTTTGCTTGGCATGCCTAAAATAAATTCATATGTAAGGGTTTTATGTGTAGTCCAATAGTGTACAAACATGAATTGCTAATACGTGCTGCAGAACTAACTCCTTTCCTCAGATTAGACGATGAGAGACCCAAGCCTAGGCAAACAAATTCCTCTGTTCTCAGTGATTTCAGCTATTATGCAATTTATTGATAACACTTGTTCAAGAAAATGCTATCTTGAGGTGTAAGATATTTGAAGACATGTTTTCTTCAATTTCAATGAATATTTTTCAATTGCAGTAGATGGATGATTTTTTTCCCACTGTGAAAAAAAGGGGGAAATGTTGAGTTGATATATTCCCTTCTTGATACCATGATATCTCTATTTCACTGATAGACTCTTTTGATACTTTAGGGCTTAGAGCAATTTTCAATCGTCAATTTAGTGTGATACTTAATACTGATAACCAACTTGATAGGATTTCAAACCATCTCAGTGACAAACTTCTGAGTATTGTTGCAGGAATCCTATTAGGTCTTATTAAAAAACCCAGAGCCAGATATCAGGGTAAATGCTAAATGTTTAGAGGAAACAAGCCACAGCCACTTCTCTCCTTGCCAACTCCCCAGCCAAAAGGGAAAGATCCTGTCTCAAGGAACCCTCAGACTGAATGACCCTGAGTCCTCATCTGAATTCCAGTCTCCTCCTACCTTGTATGCCTTTCTCTGCCCAGCCATATCACTTCCTGGCTCAACCTTCCCAGTGTTGGGATTAATGGTGTGTGTGCTTACCAAATACTGGGAACAAAGGCATGAGGTCCCAAGTGCTGGGATTAAAGGTGTGTGCCATCACTACCTGGCTTCTATATTTTATCTAGTAGCTGGCTCTGTCCTCTGATCTTCAGGCAAATTTAATTTTATAAAGTACAAACAAAATATCACCACAGAGTATATCTAAAAGAAGTTTTATGCATTGGATTAATTGATATGGGAAGACCTACCCTACATGTGATGAGACTAGCCCATAGAAGAAGGAAAAATATCTTAATAAAACAAAGAAGAAAGATAGCTGAGTACCTGTGTCTGTTTCTTAGTTACTTTTCTTTTACTGTAATAAGACGTAGGCAACTTATCAAAGTGTTTATTTCAGGATTATAGTTTCAGAGGGCTAGAGGCTGCATGACAGCGGTCAGGAAGACTTAGCACTGAAACAGAGGCAGAGGAGGGGAGTTTGAACGCCATGAGTCTTTAGAAACCTGTAAGGCCTTCTCTGTTGACACACTTCTCCAAAAAGACCAAACCTCCTAAGCCTTCCCAAATAGTTACACCAACTGGGAAACATGAATTGAAAGATATGAACCTGTGGGGGCCATGCTCATTCAAATCATCACCATTCATCTATATGGACGCAATGTGCTTAACTTACTGAAGCTCTTGCCTCCATGATTGACTACATCCTCAAACTGTGACCCAAAATTATCCTTTTTCTAATTTGCTTTTATCAGGTGTTTTATCAGAACATTGAGAAAAGTAGCAATTACAAGACATCACAGAAAATTCTCATGTACACCCTGCCTCTACACAGACTTTCCTCATCATCAGCCTCACTCTGCAGACTGATAACACTCTCAACAATGTATGCAAGTACCTTAATACACCATAGTTATGCATCTCCCATAGTTTATATTAAGGTTAATTATTGGCATCACACATATTGCAGATCGTGTCTCTATGTGTTACAGCCATAAAACATTACATAAAATGTAGTGGCAGCTGAGGAGCTTGCCTCAGGAGTGAAAAGTGACAATAAATTTATAATTTGTGTTTAGTAAAAGTTAATGGACTTTGAAGTTCTCTAGAGGGATTACTGGAGGTTTAAAAATATTTGTGTATCAACGACAGAATTAAAAGTCTTGACAAACACTATATTTTCCAGATTTTTTAAAAATCCTTTTAGTAAAACTTATTTACATTAATTTTGGTGACATCATACCTTCCATTATGATTATTAGCAAGTTGTATTAATTACTCCATTTTGTAGAAGTATAAAGACTGAATTTTGTGATTACATTGAAGTTCCAATTTATACCAAAGTAAAATTTCATTAAGCCCATTATATTTGAATATATGTTCTGGAAATAGGTAGAGAGCCAAACTTCAGATGCTAACCTGAGAAAGAATGTTTTTCAGGTTTAAGGATCTGTTTTGTTTTTTGTTAGTGTGTAGGTACCATGCGTTTCAAACTTGTTTCTTTTTACTTTAGAGACATTTGACTTCAGACTCTTCATCTCCATGATATAAAGACAAAATATATTCTCTAAAGTATGAAGGTTAAACTTAAGAGCCCAAAAAGCTGATATGGATTCTATTCGTTAGATATGACTGCTTTGGTTGCATATAATAAATAAATGCTAAGGCCCTATTGCTTAGGATATATTCCAACTTCTTCCACACAGGCTAGATTTCACAGTTCTAATAGGGGCTGTACAAGACATCAGTGGAAATGCTTTCTATAGCTATATATATAATCTATATACTATAATGGCCTACCAGACATAATATGGCTACTGTTGTCAGGGGTATGATGGTCACTGGGGTAATAATCTACCACTTTCTTATTGGATTTGAGGCTCTCTCTGTTGAAGAAAATACGTGCTTGGTATTCTAATCTTGACAAAATTCCATACTTAGGAAAATCACAGTCCATAGTAGGGAACCTCCCAGTTTTGTTTTACTAAATGTACATGCTGTCAAACTCTCTCCTGCATATTTAGATTTTAATACATAGATTAGTCCTATTATCAACATTGAAGAATTTATCTAATCTATCTTCCCTTACCATGACCAGTAATAATTTGCAACCAACCTCTCTAAGAAATGACAAACATTCATAACTGATTGAACAACCAAGAAGCACTCACCACACATTTTGGGAATGTGAGCATTGGGTTTTTAAAATTACTTTCTGCTGTCTAGAGGCAATGACACCATTCTGGGACCCTGAGAAACCTGAACTAATGGTCAAGTCCTGGGAAAACCAGCAGTAACATTTTTTTTTTGTCCAGTGTCTGTGTAATAGGAATTAACAGGGCTCATCTGAAGTCCAGGCTAGAGTGAGTGGTCTGTGAGACTGGACCATCTGAGCTAGCAGCTTTGAAATTGTCCTGAGCAGTTTGTTATCCAAAGCTGATCTTTGGGTGGTGTTTGTCAAATTAATGATATTACCAAAATCCAGGTGGAATCATCATTGTGGGGCCTCATTATCTTTTTGGATACTTCAAAGATCACTGTTAGGAATGGTTATGGTTCACTGCAGAAAATTTAAGCATTTTAAATATCATATGCAGCAGATCTTGGAAAGATTAAAGGTCTGTGATTTGTTAAATAAATCTTGGGCCAGCTGTCTGAAAGGCAGACACAGGGGGACATAAGGAAGGAGCCCTCATGACAGGAAGTCAGGACCCTGGGCCACTTGAATGACAGAGTTGGCCTCTGACATTTAGGGCTAGGTACAGGTGGCAGCTGGAGGCTGCTGTAGAGAGAATGCAACAAGAATACCCCAGACTCCCATAGAGGTCCTGGGGGCAATGAGAGAAAGCCACCCACAGTGGCAACTACAGCAGGTGCAATGCTAGGGGCAAGGGGTTGCCTTGTGATTCTATGCCCCGCATTGTATGCTGGACGAAGTGTTGACTAATTATTCTTTATCAATAACAACTCAGAAGTCAGCTACCGGGGTAAAAACTTGACTGATCAGAGAAGCAGTGGAGAAGCAACCAGTGACCTCTTCTTTCTCTCCTTCCTTGGTCCAAAAAACCTGAGCATTTTTCTAAGCTCCTCCCTAATACTTCCTGTGTCTTTTCTATATGTCCTTGGTCCTCCAAAACCTCTATGGCTAATTTTGGTCAGCTCATAGCTAGCTCTGCCCTCTGATTGAAAGTAACTTTATTGGCAGCCTCAAAGTGTCAGAATATAATCAAAATATCCCACAAAACATTAACTAGAAAAGCTTCTTTTTGCAGTGTCTCATAAATGCTGAAAATAAAATTGACTGTTGTGTACTAAGCTTGAAATGATATATCAGCATAAACCCCTTCTCAAAGATCAGGAAACAGAAGAAAAAGTAAAAAGAATATAAGAGCCAGAGGATAGGATGAGAGGAGCACATGTAGATATTGTCTTATGGACATGACATGGGCCTTACACTCACAAATTATGCTGTTTTGGTTACCTACACAAGATCAAGACTTTCTACATTGATGCATAGATGAACTCATGAGACCTAACAAATGAGCTGTTGGTAACTGATGGTTGTAAAGGAAGGAGTCATTTTACTTTATGGTTTTGACCATAGGTAGGTTGTTTGTGCTGAAGTGGATCATCCTACACCCCTGTAAACACATGGCACATCAATTGGACTGGATCTTGGCTTTGAATATGGGAGGGAATTATTGGTGGTACAGAATGGTAGTCAGGGTTTGGGAAGTACTAGTGATTCATTTTCTTCTGTTACATTTCACTTAATAAACCTCAGTCCAACCATAAATTTGACATGAGATGACAGATTTCTGTTTGGTATGAGGACCTGTTATGTTGTTCCAAGAGGACATTTATCTTTTCCTGGGTAATGTTAACAGCTCAGTTTTATGGAGTGTTTGATGGAACCATTGTTAAGCTCACCTACGAGACCTAAATACATAGACAAGAGAAAACAGGTTTGCCTGGAGAACCATTATTCAGAGTTAACAATTTCATTCATTCTTGTCCGTTTGTCTCCCTGTTCCACCGCCTGAGTTGGGGCAACATCAGGTTCTCTTCTCCTCTTAATAGCTTTCATGTTTGCTGTTGTTTTGGCTTGTTTTTATTGTGATAAAATACATATTGTATAAAATTCACTATAGATTTTAATTATGTGACCTATTAAAATTAAATGTTAGTTTTGTTTTATAACCATCACTAACTTTTGTCTTGAGTTTGTCAGATGTTTCAAAATTTCAATTTCTTGCCCATTTAATAAAATATCTCCATTTCTATACTCCTCCATATACCAGCAGTCACATTCTGCTTCCTCCTATTCTGATTTTGAGTACTCCTAAGGTTTTTTTTTTTTAATATATAATCAGAAGTATGAATTAAATACTGTTTATCTCCTGGTTAGAGTAATTCAGCTAGCATAATAACCTCAACCATTATCCATGTTTTAATAAGTAGAAAAATTTAATTTTGTTATTGAAGAATATTTTGCTATATACATACACACTCTTCTCTCTTTGCTTCCCCGTTTATTCATCTGCGGAAGTTTGGGTTGTTCCCACAATTTAGATGTTATAATGCTGTTATAAACAAAGGAATGCAGATATCTCTTTAATGGTATGCTTTCTGGTCTTGTGAACATATACCTTTCTGTTCTTTTGAATATATACACAGAGATAATATGTATGCATGTGTGTATCTTTGTCTCTTTGTGTCAGCAAATACATACATATATATATATATATATATATGTATATATATATATATATATATATAATCTTTTATTTGTCAAAAATGCAAAAACCAAGCTGGATGGAAGATAAAACCCACCTTTAATCCTAGCAACTCAGGAGGCAGAACCAGGTGGATCTCTGTGAGTTGAAGCTAGGCCTGGTCTAAACAGCTAGATCTGGACAGATACCAAAACAACATGGAGAAACCCTGTCTCAGAAAAAAGAAAGAAAGAAAGGATGAAAGATAATGCAAAAACAGAGATGAGGATATTAAAAATATTTTCAATGAAAAATGATAAATATTCAGATGTGATCTCATAGTATGCTTCTAGTATAGAAATGTTGGGTCAGGCATGATAAACAGACTAAGCAGATCATGGCATGGTGTGGAGAGTTTATTTTATTTATTTGATGGAACATGAGCAGGACATAGGAGTAACATGGAGAAAATTGTTTGCAGCCAATTGTTTTGCAATCTGTAGCATGATATCTCAAGGTATCTACTGTATGCCTTGCATCTGAGTTCTTGCTTTATATACTGGCTGACCATTATACGTTATGTATTTATATGTTCTTATTAACATATTTATCATTGAGCAACATTCTGTTAAAAAAAGAAATAACACACACTGTGTATTTCTGGGTAGAGATTGTGTTAACGAGCATCTATATCTACATAAAGTGAGAATTCCCACAGACAACCCTTCTGTCTAGGCAAATATATCTGTGTACATTGTTCTCATATGGCGATTATACCCAGACCCCCTACAATGAATTTCATTCCACAGTTCCATCCAGTAATTACAGCCCAATGGCGTGGATCTCTGAGTTATAAGGTTTTATCTCTCAACTCTGCAAATGAATTCTAGTGAAGATGTCCATGAATTAAACACCTGTCCAGAATACCATGCCTGAATAAAAGCAAAGTAACTATGAATTACATTTATAAGAACTGTTATCAGAGAATGATATGACATCTTGTACCAAAGAAATTGCTAGGACCTCATGCCATCTGTAGAGTACGTATGCTTCAGTTACTTTTGGTTGGTGCAATAAAACACCATGACTGTGGAAATTTGAATGTAATTGCCCCCATAAGCTCATAGAGAGTGCCACTATTGGGAGGCATGGTTTTGTTGGATTAGGTATGGCCTTGTTAGAAGAATTATGTCACTGTGGGTTCAGGCTTTGATGTTTCCAATGCTCAACATACCACCCAGTGTCTTACACTATTTCCTGTTGCCTGCAAGATGTAGGACTCTCAGCTACTTCACCAGCACCTTGTCTGCCTGCATGTCCCTATGCTCCCCACCATAGTGATAATGGACTGAACTTCTGAACTATAAGTGGGCCATTCCAATTGAATGTTTTCCTTTATAAGAGTTGCCGTGGTCTTGGTGTCTTTTCACGGCAATAGAAATCCTAACTAAGACAATGACCAAAAGCAAGGTATGGAATAAGAATCTTATTTTTGGCTTATGGTTGCACAAGAGCAGTTAACATTGATGGTAGAAGCATGGCAGCAGGCAGTCCGAAACAGAAGCTGGAGATCATATCATTTTCAACAGCAAATGTGACTCAGAGAGAAAGAACTTGAAGTGGTTGAATCTATAAACTCTCAAAGGGCACCTGATGATGTACTTTCTCCAACAATCTTCATGTCCTTCAGATTCCATAACACCCTCAAGAGTTCAAATATATGAGCCTGTGGGGCACATTTCTTATTTAAACTATCTCAGAATATATATTTGCCACTGGTAATATACCTTGCTGTTAGATCATTATTATTTTTCTAAAATATCTTAACTAATACAGATTGATTGTTTATATATTATTATTTAGGGACTATCTGAATGATCATTGAAAAGTGTCTTCATTGGAGCAGTTTAGCCAGCTTATGATATACTAACTTTGAGACCTCTTTGAGTTTATTTTAGGGATCCAATAATCAAAAACATTCTCAAGGCAAATTAGTAATTTGGACAGCATAAGTATTCAAAAACACATACAGTTTTTATGTATCAAAATCTTGACAATTCTGAGAAAGTGAAATTTAGAAAGCATTCCCAAACCTGAATGTGGTTATTTTGTTTGTCTGATTTATTTTCCTCATTTTGTGGTGGTAAAGGGGTCTCCTATAACCCAGGCTGGCCTGTAAGTCACAATTCTCCTGTCTCAGCCTGCCAAATGTTTGGATTGCAAGCATACACACTATTTGGCTTTTTGGTCTTGTTCCTCCCATTAGATTTTAGTTTTATGTAGTTTTATCATTAGTAACTCTAAAAATTCTGAAAGCTCAGGTCTCAACAGAAAGGAAAAGACTTTTATTTTATCTATATTGATTGATTGGTACATTGTTAGAAAAAATTACTAAGGATATTGACCAAAGCTTGAGGGCATAATCTAGGTTCTTGAGATTTATCAGCAGTTTTTCTCCAAGGCTAGGCTTTTATACATCTTTATGGATCCCACTTATATTGAAGTTAAAACTATAGGAAAAAGATCATTCTAAACAGAATTGTTAATGCAATGAATTAAAGGTTTGATTTAGATCAAATGTATCCTTAAAGTAATTTTGTGTAGTAGAAAGTAGCACAGACACTAAAATATTTTTGCTTTCCTGTCTTCTAAAAAGTAGAGCATATTGGCCAATGACTGACATTGAGGGTATCTGAGTTTTAGCTGGGGAGAAAGTTCAACAATTAAGAGTCCTTCCTCATTCTTAAAAACATCCATCTTGGTTCGTGGCACCAACTCTGGACAGTTCACAACTAATCAACTTCAGTTCCAGGGAACCTAGTGCCATCTTCTGATGTAGACAGATACCTGCACATGTGCACTCACACAAACACATGAACATAAATAAATAAATAAATAAATAAATAAATAAATAAATAAATAAGAAAATAAATGAAAAGAAGAAAAGAAACATTCCCTTCTGAGAGCCTTATATGCATGAACAAAGTAGTAAATTCACTATTTGCTATTTCTGTTAGTGAAGACATAAATAAAATATGTTCATAATAAGTAATTTATGTCACTTAATTGAAATTGAAAACTATGAAAATGAATAGAAAATCATACAACAGAAAAGAAGAATCGAGAAACCAAAGAAATATTTTTTAAAAAAATGTAACAAAATAAGAAGGTAAAACACTAAGTTCAAATGCACTAAAATGCTATAGTTCTTAAAATAGAAAATGTTTTTGATTATTAGATCCCTAAAGTAAACTCAAAGAGGTCTCAAAGCTAGTATATTATAAGCTGGCTAAACTGCTCCAATGAAGACACTTTTCATTCATCATTCCGATAGTCACTAAATAGTAATATATAAACAATCCATCTGTATTAGTTAAAATATTTTAGAAAAATAATATTTTTGGCATGAACACTGATGTATAGACCAATAGGATAAAATACAAACTGGAAGTGAATCCATATATTCACAGGCAATTGATTTTCAACAAAAGTACAAATTGTTCCAGCATTGCAGGGGAAAGGTGTTTCTAGTAACAGGTAATAACAGTTAAATTTTGTTATGAATAAAAGCAGTAGTCCTAGATATTTCACAAGGCCTGTGGAGTATATTTTCTGTTGGTTTATGGCAACAAATAAATTTTTATGTATACTTTGTATATGCATTGATCACTATTTATGAAACAACTGAAAGTCAGTTAAACATAGACATAGTTTATCTATTGGAACTTACCATAATGGTTTCTAAGAGTTTAATAGCTTCTAACCTGTTTTGATGTTATAAATTAACCTGCCATTAATTTGTTTCAGAAAGAAATGGATGAAGGTAATTTTTAAATGAAAGTATTTTTCAATGATAGGACATAAAGGTTTTTCTGTATTTTTACTTTAGCTGCTGGAAGACACAAAATTGAAATTCTTGGGGCTGGAAAGATGTATGAGTTAAGAGCACTTGCTGTTCTTAAAAGGAATCAGAGTTGAGTTCGTAGCAGCTACATGGAGCAACTCAATACCACCTGCAATTCCAGTTTCAGGGAATCTGATGCTCTCTTGTGGTCTTCATGGTCACCCACACATATGTGGCACACATACACATGGGGACACCCAGACCCACACATCACATGCACACATGAGGAAACACAAACAACATGCACACACACACACAAACACACACACACACACACACTAAAAAATAAACAAGATAGTAGTGCAATCTTGTAGCCCAGCCCCAAAACTCAGAAAATGAAGGCAAGAGGATCAGAAGTTTGACATCATAATCAGCTACATAGTGAGTTTCAGATCAGCCTGGAGGCAAACACAGAAAAGATAACAAATATAGAAAGACAATCCCTTTCACCATATAAACACACAGTGATATATAGGTTTATATCCAAGGAACGGGCCTTGATCAGATAACAGATCCACTGATTAATGGTGGACATTCTAACCTCCCAACCGGTGGGAAGTAAGTGTTTGTTTATACAGCTTACAGTAATTCTGTATCAGTTCAAATGGATTAAAACAATATGGAGACACAAAGCAAGCTCTATTCATGTGTGATTGATTAAGGATGGTATTAATGTGAACACTTAATGAACTATTTCCAGTCATGATCTGAGACAATTTTGAGTAGAAATGTGCAATTTCATAATCTCAAATTAATTCTAAGAAAAGGAGACCTGAGTCAATTAAATTATTAATTGAAATGTATCTTATATGGGAAATTCCCTTCCTCATATCATAAAACCCAGGATCGTCATTTCCAGAACTTACTTACCCAAATACCTTTAATGTAGCTACTTCAGTAGAATAAAGTCTTTTATACATCATTCTCAATGTAAATAAGTTTATATTATTTGTCCAAAATTTTTTTAAATCAGATGGAAGCATTCTTAGACAATAATTTTCTTTTAAAAAATATCTCCACCTGTTTTATTAAAAAAAAAAAAAAAACGAGAAGTGTGTGGTGTGTGGGACTCAAGGACATAAAGAGAAGTCCTGCATCATGTGCATTACCAATATTATAAAAGGTAGAAGGATAAGAGAGAGGAAAGATGCTTTGGGCTCCTAAGGAAGTGATGAAAGTTATGAATCCTCTTCCAAAACAGGGCATGAGGTTGCACCATTGGTAAGATTAGGGTTGAGGCTTGGGCAAGAAGGTAAGGGACAAACCAGGTAAGGCAAAAAAGAGAAGATAGCAGATAGCCACCCTATAACTCAATGCAGCACATACCTGCATTTCAAATGATCATGTTTTAACATTCCTGTAGATGTAAACAACCGTCTTATTAAATAAGAAACACAGAACCAATGCAAAGAAGAAAGCCAAGAGGTCAGAGCTAAGAGCTAAAACCTTACCCTTCCTCCTGCGGTGGTCCTACCTCCCAGATTGAGAGCTACTTCCTGTGTTAAAGTCTTTATAAAGACTTTTTTTTTTAAATTTTACAATACTATTCAGTTCTACATAATAGCCACAGATTCCCTTGTTCTCTCCCTTCCTGCCCCATCCCCTTCCTCCCAGCCCACCCCCCATTCCCACCTCTTCCAGATCAAGGTCTCCCCCGAGGACTGGGATCGACCTGATAGATTCAGTCTAGGCAGGTCCAGTCCCCTCCTCCCAGATTAAGCCAAGCATCCCTGCATAAGTCCCAGGTTACAAACAGCTAACTCATGCAACCAGCCCAGGACCTGGTACCACTGCCTAGATGCCTCCCAAACAGATCAAGCCAATCGACTGTCTCACCTATTCAGAGGGCCTGATCCAGTTGGGGGCCCCTCAGCCTTTGGTTCATAGTTCATGTGTTTCCATTCATTTGGTTGTTTGTCCCTGTGCTTTATCCAACCTTGGTTTAAAAAATTCTCGCTCATATAAACCCTCCTCTTTCTCACTAATTAGACTCCCAGCGCTCCACCAGGGGCCGAGCCGTGGATGTCTGCATCCAGATTCCTCAGTCCTTGGATGGGGTTTATGGCACAACTATTAGGGTGTTTGGCCATCCCATCACCAGAGTAGGTCAGTCCTGGCTGTCTCTCAACTATTGCCAGCAGTCTTTTGTGGGGGTATCTTTGTGGATTTCTGTGGGCCTCTTTAGCTCTTTGTTTCTTCCTTTTCTCATGTGGTCTTCATTTACCATGGTCTCCTATTCCTCTCTTTTCTTGATCCAGCTAGGATCTCCTGCTCTCTTTATAAAGACTTTTGGTTCTGCCTTCTCATTGACTATAAACCCAACCACATGACTGTCTTGTCACTGCCTGTCTGTACAGACCTCCAGATCTTCTATAGTTGTTATTGAGATTAAAGGCATGTATCTCCAATGCTGGCTGTATCCTTGAACACACAGAGATCCACCTAGCTCTGCCTACCAAGTGCTGGGATTAAAGGCATGTACCACCAATGCCCAGCTTTCCTATGGTTTGCTAATAGCTCTGACCCCCGGGCAACTTTATTTATTAACATAAAAATAACATTTTAGTACAAAGTAAAATATCACCATATTTTCCCTTTTGTATTTTAATAAAAAAATAGGAAAAAGCTTATAACTAACATAACAAAAGTACAACAACTATATACAATATATACAAGTAATAAATACCTAAACAATATCTAGTCCATTTGTATTTAAACAAATTCAGAGAAAATAATTCCATTATCTATCCTATTTTGGTAAGTCCAAAATGTATCTAATTCACTTTCTATCCTAATTAATCTTCAACTATAACTAACTAATCTTCAACTCCCTCAGAGACCCAAGAAGGAAATAATATTAGCTAACAAAAAAAAACAAAACAAAAAAAACAGGAAGTACATGTGAGCAACTTCCAAAAAATTGTGTGTTGACAGAAACAGCCAGCTGCCTGGACAGTCATCTGAGGTTTCTCCACAATTTTAGGGCATCATCTTCAGCCTATAGGCTTAGCATATTTGACAGACTCATTTGTGAAGTAGGATGTACACAAGGTCAACAGTTCAACCCCACATTGGGTGACAGCAGTCCATGTACCAGAAACACCTGAATTCCACTAGTGTCATGTCATGATTCAGGATTTTAAATTCTGGAAATTGTTGATGTTTTTTTAATTCAGCTGTCTATTCTTCTTGGCTATGTGTGTATGTGGCTTCATCTCAGCATCCCGTTCTTATTAAATGCCATTCTACTATTGAGAGGCATAAGCTTAGTTACTCTTCAAGAATATGTTTCAGCCGGGCAGTGGTGGCGGCGCACGCCTTTAATCCCAGCACTCGGGAGGCAGAGCCAGGCGGATCTCTGTGAGTTCGAGGCCAGCCTGGGCTACCAAGTGAGTTCCAGGAAAAGGCGCAAAGCTACACAGAGAAACCCTGTCTCGAAAAATAAAAAAAAAAAAATAAAAAAAAGAATATGTTTCAGCTGCTGTTCCATTGCACATCAGAAGCCATCAGCCCACTGCCTGTTCGGCTGCCTTCGAAGAAAAGGGCAATGTACCTTTTCCGGATTGTGAAGGCCACTTCAGAGATGGTGCCATATTGTTCTGGCCTCAGAAGATGCCTTTTGATAAAGCCATAACCACACTTGTTTTGGCAAGAATCAGTAGTCCTTTGTTTCATGTCCTGTCTGTGCTGTTTGTCAGCAGTTAATTCGAGGATACTTTGTTGTCCAATGGCTAACTTTTGCCACAATGAAAATTAACTCCAATTGCATTTTTTTTCAATGCCCATATTTTCTCTGAAGTAGATTGGTACTGCCAGGAGCCAACATGTCTCATAGTCATAACAAAAAAGAAAAATTTTCTAAGTTAATAAAACATTTTAAATGCCATATTCTGTAGATCTCTGAAGGGTTTGAAGATGACCTATCTATCTAAAATATATCTGCTCAATTTTTAAAACATACCTAATATGACTACAAGTTCTATTATAATGTCTAACTACTAACTTTCATTTCTTTACATTCCAGCTTCTCAGAGTTGAAGTCAGTCATGGTTTAGCCCAGGACAAACAGCTCTGAAGCTATCTCGACTGTACAGTCAAGCAACATGCTGATTTTATTTCTAACTGAAGAGTCAATTCACTGCTTATAGTGTGCTGATATTTTATCATGCGCACTCCTGGAGGTGACAGCACAATGACCCTGTGGATCATTTCAGAAAATTACCATTTGAACCTGGAAGCTGGCAACCTCCATAGTGAGTCATTCAGAGAAAGCATGAGGAAACACCGGAGACTAAAATCAGGTCTTCTATAGGGTAATTCTAAAAGTCTTTGTTCAAAATTCTTCAGAATTCAAGAGAAAGAAGAATCCCTAAGTATACTAAGATTTGTGGATAACTGTAGCTCATCTTAGGAAGGTAAACAGAACGCACTTTTCTAAACATTGCTCCTACAAAGTGATAACTAGTTCAAAGATCTCCAAGCACTAGAGAAAAGCTTCATGAAAGCCAATAACCCATAACCCAACGTGCAAACAGAGAAGAGCAGAAAATCCTGCAGCTCATCAATCTATCAAAACACTATGAAGATAAAAAGCAAAATGTAAGTATTTCATTAAGGAATTGGAAAAACTGAACTCACTCTCTCTCACATCTCTCTCTCTCTCTTCCTCTCTCTTCCTCTCTCTCTCTCTCTCTCTCTCTCTCTCTCTCTCTCTCTCTCACACACACACACACACACACACACACACACACATTGGAGCACACACATAGGCACTAGCACAGGCAAATGCACATACACATGTTCACATATACACAAACACACACCACAGATTTATATGTTTAAAAAGTTTTCACAGGATAGATTAAAACTAGGCAATGATCATTTCTTGGATCTTGGATTAATTGCCAATTTGATCCTGATTTTGCTTGCATTTAGCAAATTCTATCATTAAATCTATGGAAAGGAGGTTGCCTTGCTCTCCATTCTTGTGCTGATGCTGGGGCTAGAACCAAGTGTCCTCTATCTGCTGCTTGTGCTAGGATGGTGACATTTTGGGAGATATCCTGTGACTTCAGAAAGAGCTCATTTTTACATCTTTTCCTAATTCTATCCATTGATGCTCTGTCAATATTTGAAACTGGAAAGGGAATTCTTTCACTCCACAAATCAGGAAATATTACAAATTTGAGCTCACTCCTATCATTTTTTAAAAATATTATATTATTAGGAAATTTCATGTTTATACAGGGTATTTTCATCATATTCATCCACCACTACCTCACTTCACATGCCCTAGAATTTCTGCCTCCTTCAACTCCCTCTCAACTTCATTGCTGTGGGATGTTAATGTATGTCCTGTGGGAGCCCTTCTTGGGTTCCTTGTGGTGTTACCCAGCTGGTCTGCATAGAGGATGATTAGGACCATGGGCCTGAGTGCAGGTGTCTGAGATGGTTTGCACTTGGCTGTGGTGGGGGATGGTCTGTATGTCAGGTTGCTCTGATTGGTCAATAAATAAAACCTGATTGGTTGTGGCTAGGCAGGAAGTATAGGCGGGACTAACAGAGAGGAGAAATAAAAGAACAGGAAGGCAGGAGTCACAGCTAGCCACTGCCAGGACAAGCAGCATGTGAAGATGCTGGTAAGCCACGAGCCACGTGGCAAGGTATAGATTTGTAGAAATGGGTTACTTTAAGATATAAGAATAGTTAACAAGAAGCCTGCCACGGCCATACAGTTTGTAAGCAATATAAGTCTCTGTGTTTACTTGGTTGGGTCTGAGCGGCTGTGGGACTGGCGGGTGACAGAGATTTGTCCTAACTGTGGGCAAGGCAGGAAAACTAAAGCTACACTTCATTACCATTTTTTGGTTGTTTTTGTTTGTTATTAATTATCCTCTGATTAAAATTAGTGCCCAGTGAAACATGGTAAATCTATCAGAAACTACATTTCCAAAGTAGGGCATCTACATTCTTCAGCATGCATCATCTCCAACAGTTTTTCTTCCAAGGAAGGGATACTGGGTACACTCTTCCTGTGTTTGCTTTTTTTTTTTTTTAAATCTTTTTACACAGAAAACTTGTCGATCATTTAACATCACAATTCATTTATGTATTAGTTACTTTTCTGTTGTTGTGACAAAACACTTTGATAAATAGAAAGTTATGGAAGAAAAGGTTTTATTTTGGTTTGTAATTCCAGTGAAAGTTTCAAAATGTTTGGGAAGGTTTGGGAAGGCATAGCATGGCAGGAAGCAGAGAGAACATGTTTTATCTGCACATGTGAAGCAAAGAAAGAAAACAGAAAGCAAGAACAAGCTTTACCCTCATAGACCTTCCCCAATGACTTGCTTACTCCTGCAAAGCTCCACCACCTAGTTTCCATGTCCTCCATGAAGAGCACCACTCATTGGGTACCATGTGTTCAAATGAATATGCCTATAGGGATGTTTTTCATTTAAATCTCAAGTGAAAGAGGGGAAAAAAAAGATATACCAGAAAATATATCCTGAAAGAGACAGTTCAAAATCTATATACTTATTTCTAGAAAACTACGAACATTCATAGTTAATCACAGCTAGCAAACATGTTGCTTCCATTAACTCATACTTCATATTGCCTTAGGCATCTAACTTGCATTTAAGCTGTTATTATTTTCATTTATTCTTAAGTCATTTTTGTTTAATGTTTACCTTCTTATAATTATGCAAAAGACAGCAGTAAGATGCACAGCTCTGTTGGTCAATGTTTATGAAGTAAGCAGATCCTACAGCAAGAGCTATTGATTCAGTTCCAGGTTGTAACATTGTAAAATGAGAGACATATAAAAACGCATATTAATAAAACCGCAGCTTGCTGAGAGAAAGTCAGCCTTTTTAAATCACAGGTGCTAATGAGAGCACACCTGCTGGGAACCAGGGAAGCTGCAGATTTTATGTAAATATATAGGTATAACAGACAGTACACTTTCTCGAGTGTCAACTAGCCCTATCAATGAAGATTCAAAAATCATACAGAAAAAAAAAACATTGCATTTTAACACTCTTATTTATATATGTCTTTTAAAATGTTCTTTATGTTTCTGACACCCATATTTTGATAAATCTGCCAAAGAAGGAAGCTGAGATTTTTGACTTGCAAATTATTTGTCCAATAATTTGTTAGGCAAAATATAGACTATGGATAATAAGGCATCGCCTAGGTGAAAGAAAATTTGTTCTTCAGTTACAAATTAGACCTATTGAAACAGAATCTATATTTTCAATAGATGGACCTTGTCTTGGTTAATTTTAATAGCTAGTTTTTTTTTTTACAGTCTATTGTCTCCTGAAAGGAATGCCTAGAGCCTCATATGAGAGATCCCTAGATCAAACTGACCTTGTTTGTTAATTATTGTAGGAGGAACTCAACCCACTATTGTTAATTATTGTAGGAAGAATTCAAACCACTATAAGTGGCACCAGTCCTTGGTAGGTGATTATGAAGTGTATAAAAAAGCTAGCTTGGCATGAGTCTGCAAGAAGCCAGCAAGCAGTGTTCCTCTACAATTTCTGCTTCCCATTCCTTCACTGACTTTCTTTGGTAATGAACTATTACCTGGAAGATGAAACAAATAATTTGTTCCTCTGAGTTGCCTTTGGATATAGTGGGTTTTTTTTTATAGCAACAGAAAGAAACTAGAATCTACAAATAAAATGTATCTCTTTCTTAAATTTTGTGAAGCACTATGGGAATAAGATATCAATGTTACCTTTGTAATTAATGCTTCTTGTAGAATCAAACAAACAAGCATATATATATATATATATGACTTTTAACTGAGTGTGATTTATAATATATTATTCATGTCTATTTTCTATTAATATAAAATTGCAAGAAACTATTAACTCTTATGTAGTACAATAAACATTTTTAAAGAATCCTTCTAGTAAGACTGTATGTATGCATTGTACTATTGTATTTATTTTACTACTTCAAATGCAGAATAAGGATCAGATTTTATTTGACTTCTAGTCTTTATTTCAACAAGGTATATATCTGTGCTTTTAGTTTTCCTTACAGGGACTACTTCATATAACTTTAGGAAAAGAAATTCTCCAATAAGTCATCTGGCATATATCACTTAATAGAAATATGTTGTTTCGGATTCATTAGTATCTAAATTTTTGACACATCAGAGACACTTGCAACATTAAATCATATGGATAAAAGTTTCAATAATTAAAAGTCAGTAGAGAGGGACTGTAAATATGGCTCAGCCATAAACACTACATACTGCACTGGCATAGAAAAACAGTGTGATTCCTGCACCCACCTCAATGGCTCATGACTGCCTTTAACTCCAGATCAGAGATTCTGGTACCCTCTTCAGTCCTACTCCAGGTACACACAATCACACACAGACACAATGTACATATATATCTAAAATATAAAGCAATCTTTAAACAAAAATGAGCCAATACAAAAACGTTAGTCAAGAATGTGTTAGAAATCATGAGTTATTTAAAACATTCTACCAAGACAGAGTTGTTCTAGAGGAGCTTAATACTGAGACCCTTATCTGCTCACAGAAGTAGTTTGAGAGTCCATAAACATTTTATCCAGGTCTTAAGTTACTTCAGATGAAATCTAAAAAAAGAATGGCAAATACCCTGAAGCCAAATTCAAACAAGTGTATACATTACAAAGCTAAAACTGTAAGAATGGCACCATGACAGGAAGCACTAACTATTGGAAATAATGATCAGGCAAACAGTTTCCTGAATCTATTCTGTGCTTAGATGATTTAGAGGCAGGTTCTTGAGGCATGTTGTGATCTCTGCAGCTTTTGGCACACACTCATGCCCTCTGAACTAGACATCGTTCTGCTTTCTGCCTATTCACTTCAGGCTATATTTCACAATGTTCGTTACAATGCCATTTGCAACAGGAAAAATCTTAAATAACATGGATCTGCAAATACTTAGGATACGAAAATCAAACATGATAAACTGTGGATATATATGTGTCAAAGTCTGTGGTGATATTTTAATTGTGCTGAAATGTGATTTTATTTTTATGTTAATAAATAAAGTTTTCCTGGAGATCAGAGGTCATTAGCGAGCCAGGAACAGAAGTCAGGTGGTGGTAGCCTATGCCCTTTATCTGATCACATGGCAGGCAGAGTCTCTGTGTGGTCAAGAACACAGCCAAGCATGGTGACATTAATCTTGAATCCCATTACCAACCATAGAGACCTGGAGGTCTGTATTGACAGGCAGTGATGAAGAAGTCATGTGGTTGGGTTTAGAGCCAATGATAAGGCAGGACAGAAAGGCAATAAAAAGACAAGTCAGACAGGAAGAAGCTTTCTCTCGGGAAGCAACAGCTGAGAGTGGTAAGCTAAAGGTAGTCTTGGCTCTTTGCTAGTGCTCTGATCTCTTGGGCTTTTAACTCTTTATTTGGCTCTGTGAGTTTTTTGTTTGTTTGTTTGTTTGTTTGTTTGTTTGTTTGTTTTGAGACAGGGTTTCACTGTGTAGCTTTGCTCCTTTCCTGGAACTTGCTCTGTAGACCAGGTTGGCCTTGAACTCACAGAGATCTGCCTGGCTCTGCCTCCTGAGTGCTGGGATTAAAGGCGTGCACCACCACCACCACCACCACCACCACCACCACCACCACCACTACCACCCAGCTGTGTTTCTTATTTAATGAGACTGTTTTAAAATTTGTCTACAACAGTCAGCTTCAATTGTCAATGACACACGTAGGAAGAGGAAACCTCAACTGAGGTCCTGACTCTACCTATTGGCCTGTTGGTACAATTGTGGGGCATTTTCTTGATTAATGACAGTGTGTTAAGGCCCATCCCACTGTGTTTTATCATGGCAGCTAAAAGTAACTAAAACCATATCTATCATCTATCTATCTATCCATCCATCTATCTATCTATCTATCTATCTATCTATCTATCCACACACACACACACACACACATATATATATATATATATATATACATATTCATACACCCATATAATCATCCATATATACATACATATATATTAAATATATAGTGGCATAATGGCATATTTGTGATAATTTAATATATTGTTTACTGGAGAAACACAAACCAAAATTCTGTAAATTTTGAGTAAAGGAGTTTTTGAACTTTGATTATTGTTTTCCCAATGAATAATTTTAAATTTCTGTATTGTATCATGGATCATTTGGAAGTTTATTTTTAAGATAAGCCTTAAATTCTAGCTTATTATTCCTTTCAGATATAAAATATCATAAGAAAAGTAATGCTTAAGTATATTATCTGTGCTAAGCATACAATGATTTTCCTCCTACAGAGTAGGAGAAGGTGGTGTATGTTCATCCTTCAAAAGATTACAAATTGTTTAGTACTCCATTTCTCTATGAGCCCAAAATGAAGACCACCAAAATTTCAAAATGAAAAATAACATTCAATCTCTTAGTGGGAGAGAAAAAGTGGCCCTGATCATTTTGTTGGAGTTTATCTTTTTTCAATTTCAATAACACAGATATGCTTGGCAACAGAAAAATAATGAAACAATAAATCAAGGTAAAACCAGACATGACAGAAAAGTGAGTTTCATTCCTCTTGAAAGATGGTCATCTTCCCAAATCTAATACTTTATAAATTAATAGTTTGTAAAATTACATACAGAAAAATTAAAGAATTGTATATTTATCATTAAGTATTACTTATGTATCTCCTGTCTTGTTTCAACATTGAGAGAATATGCAGCCCTGATTTGATGCTACTGCTCTGCTTTGAAGAGAGTATAAAAGAGAATTTGTGAGTCTCTGAGCTAACAGAACAATGATTCATTGCAATGTCTTGGAATAATAGAAACCTTTTCAAATGAATTCTACAGGAAAAACTCCATTAGTTGGCTAGAAATATTGAACAATCAGAAATGCATTTGAAAAAAATCATCAAAGTTTCATTCATGTTAGCTCTACAAAATTCAAGTAGATTAAGATCCATTCTTATTTATTGATATGTAATTTTCCAGTTTTTACAAGATCAACCAGCAATTTGTTTTTTGTAGATCTTAAAGTCAGAGATAATCTTTTCTGTATCTTGTGCCCTTCTGTACATAATAACTTCTTTTATTTCTCTTGATATTCTTCCCATGACATCAACATTATTCCAGCATCACCTAACATGTAATGGAATAATGAGATATTTTAATGAATGGATTGCCTATGAGTGTCCTATAGCCCATTCAAAGCAGGTGGATGGGCACAACTACAATTCTTGGTAAGCTTTTCTTTGTAGCACGGCTTGATTGCTAGTTTCTAAATTTTAGCTTTCTTATGTCCACCATTAAAGCATTTCTATTTAGTCATTACAATATCACTTAGTTGTATGATTAATTGTAAATTCTCATTGCAAAGAGAACTGCAATGTAGTTTTCTCAAACATGAAACATGCACCTATCAGGAGAAAAAACCGTCAGAGCCCAAGGTTAAGACTGAAGCAAACATTCCATGGGGTAGGTCAACTGGGTTAATTGTCACAATTGTGAGGGACTGAAAATAGAGTCCATGCCAGAACTCACAATGGCTTAAATGAAACAGTAAACCAAATACATAGAATAGGAAAATTAAGAGATTGAAACATTAGTAGTACATCTTAGATGTATATATTTTACTTTTTAAACTTGATATAATAATGTATGGCATAAAAATGTCAGTTTAAATGAAATGTTTGATGTGGCCATTTCACATAACAGGTAGAGTCAGTATACTAATTATAAAGCTTCGTATCACTTTCTGAAGGTATTTCAGACATACTCCTTATGAACTTGCCTGCTCCAGAGAGTATTTTAACACTCTTAATCTAATTTCACATTAGAAATGCAGTGATGGAGATCTTTAAGGACTGAAAGATTGAAAAGATTCTGTTGATAAAGTACTTGCCATGGAAACATGAGGACACAAGCTCATCATTGATACAAATGATGCAAGTGGTGGTAATCATTAATAATCAGAGTTTAGAGCACAGAGATCCAGTGAAAGGAGTAACTCTGTGGCTAGCAAAGTAACTAATTGGTGAGCTTTAATTTGACTGAATCTCTCTCTCTCTCTCTCTCTCTCTCTCTCTCTCTCTCTCTCTCTCTCTCTCTCACTCACACACACACACACACACACACACACACACACACACACGCATGCATGCAGGGTAGAGATCAATGAAGGAGTAGATGCACATCAGTCTCTGTCCTCACATGCATCTGAGTGCAAATATGCATAAACATGCAAAACAAACACAGACATACACTACATACCAACAAAGGCAAAAACACTTAAAGAGATTTATCTGTGCTAATATTTCCATCAATAAAATACTAATTATTTTATGAAGTACTATATGCATGTATTATATTTATTTGTGTACTATAAAATTGTTTGGGGAGGGCAACTGAATGGCCATAATGAAATAAAATGATATTAAAAGACTTATTTTGGGTTAGCAGTTAAGAGAACTCAAAAATTTTCCCAGCCATCATGAGTGGCTCACAACTTCCTGTAAATCAAGTGCTAGCAGATCTGATGCCTCTGGCTGCTGCAGACAGCCTCATGTACTTGGTAGTGAACTTTAAATTTTTTCTACCATTTAATATTTTATTAACTTATAAATGCTTAATATAAAATGATAATATCAACTTTGCTCTGTCATACCTGTTGCAAATATTAGTAAACTTCTCTTGTATTTTAGTGCTAATTTTTATGTTTTGAACTGGCCCTTAACTATTTGCACTCAGAGTCATAGATAGATAGTTCTTTAACAATAAATCCTCTATGTATTCATACAGTAGTTTTAAAATTATGATAAATCCTCACATCACACATGTCTGTATTTAGTAAAAAATGGCTTTCATTAAATGTAGGATATATTATATTTTAAATTTGTGATAAGTATTTAGAAATGTTAAGCCATTCACTTTTATAATTGGTTACAATTTTTCTAGTTGGATAATTTAGATATCTTTAAATCATTTACCCAAAACTTATGTTTTAGTTTTTGATAAAAATTCTGCTCAATCAATACTTTAGTGACATTCCTTCCAATAAAACAAAGCCAAGATAAAGATAATTCAGGGCTGGAGAGATGGCTCAGAGGTTAAGAGCACTGACTGCTCTTCCAGAGGTCCTGAGTTCAATTCCCAGCAACCACATGGTGGCTCACAACCATCTGTAACGAGATCTGATGCCCTCTTCTGGCCTGCAGTCATACATGCTGTATACATAATAAATAAATAAATCTTTTTTTTAAAAAAAAGATAAAGATAATTCATATTCTTTATTTTCCCTCATGTTTTTATAGATGTGCTGAGGTAAATATTACTGAATTTTTAATTGTTATTAAAGCAATCATTGAATTTTTTGTGTTATTCATGGAAAGAAATTCATTACTATTTCTATAAATTTAAATGTCAATAAAATAAAACCATATTAATAAATCTTAATCAAGTATTGGAGAGATAATTCAATTTACTGATAAAGTTTGTAAGCCTCCCAAGAATTTCTAACTTGTTTTGGTTGTATTTTGTTCTCTTTGATATTGTGGTTGCTATTTTCTATGTTCTCTCAAATGTTTAAATAATAAATAATTCAAATAGCATAAGACACTTTCTATGATCTAAAGTCTTTGAAATAGCATAACTTGACAAATAATTAAGATAAATTAGTAATTAAGTTAAAACACTTTTGTTTTATTTTGGCTGAGATCTGTGTCCTTGAACAACTGCCTACCTCTTCCCAGTTGTGTTCCATCTGTTTGGTTTGCAGTGAAAGACTTTGACAGGCATCTCAGTTGGATGCTCCAGATTTCTCACATCTTTGTGGTTGGGCTTTCTCTTTGCATTGTCAGTTGATATCAGCTTCTTAGTCTCTTTCTCTTGTGTCATATTTTAGAACCTCTGGATGCAAAGACCATCTTTTCCCTCCCCAGGGAAGAGCCAGTAGTGTGGGAAAAGGATATCCTGCTTATTTCACACAGAGTTATGGGAGAATAATGGTCAGAGACATCCAGAAGTTCTGCTGGATTAGTGATACTGGTACTGTCCTTGGCAGTGTCGTAGAATCCTTGTCCGCACACAAATGAAGGTTGGCTTCATGCATTTGTTGAACCTGTGTCTGCACATATTTAATAGATGTATTAAGAGAAGATAGCTAGATATTTTTAAGTTCTTTCTACTCAAAAGTGATCTTTTTAAGCTTTTCATAATTTCATTCTTTTAATACCATGAACATCAATCTAGCAGAGGCCACAGTGATGGGAATATAAATATCATGTGCCATGTTAGTCATTCAAAGAGACAGACATTCTGAATGGGCACAGGTATTTCTTCTGAGCTTTAATGTTCTCAGCCTTTTTATAAAGCTTTTGAAATTCATAAATAAATAAAAAATTAAATTGTCCAAAAATTAACTCACCTAAAAAGACTTGATATTTTTCCATCTTCAGAGTAATGCAATAAAAATAGGGAGAATTCTGTAGGTTTCCCTAGCGGGAACTCATGAAATTTAGGCCAACACCTGTGGAGCATCCATAGGACTGGTCTTGTCCCTCTGCATAAGCAAGACAGTTGTGGAGCTTTATCTGATTAAGGGCCCCCTGGTAGTAGGATCAGGATCCATCCCTGTTGCATGAGCTGGCTATTTGGAGTTCACTACCTATGGTGGGACACCTCACATAGCCTTGAGGCAGGGAAGGGACTTGGACCTACCTCTGCTGAATGTATTAGGCTCTGCTAACCCCCCATGGGAAGTCTTACCTTCTTGTAGGAGGGAATGGCGGTGTTGTGGGGGGGGGGAGCTGGAGGTGTGGGAGGAGGGAAGAGGAAAATTTGTGATTGCTATGTAAAATGAATAATAAAATTTCTTAATAAATAAAAAATATAGAGGATTATAAGGATTTTCAATTTATTTTTACTTTAAAAGTATTCGAGTTTTTTTGTTGACTTCTGTAATTTTCTGTGTCAGCAGACTACTTTAAAAAAGCTCAGTTGTCCATACATAGTCAAGCACTTCCCAAAACTACAGAAAACAGGGATGTGTAATGGCCATTCAACCAGAGTTCCAGGGGCCAATGCTAAAGGTTAAAAATGCCAGAAATTCCTCCATAAAATCTAGAAGAAGGCATCCAAAACTTCAAGGCAGCAGGAATTCTACATTTGATTTAATCAAGGGTCATTGCATGAATCCAATTATGCCACAGAAAAGAGCCTGTAGCATAATGCATTTACCGAAGCTTTATGAAACATTTTTGCGTGGGAAGTACAGTTATTCATGTGATGAATATTTAGTTTTAGAGAATGTAACTGCAGCTTGTTAACAGACTAACTGAAGTCACTGTGAGGTGATCGGCAACAACAAGGCCTTTTATAGTCAACCTTCTTAGCTTCCTCTTTTCACTGATGCAGTACTAAAGAGATGTTCTGAATCTCCTAAGAATAAAGTTAACATATTGCTACTGTATAATGATCTTTTAAAGATTTGGAGATTTTATTTCCCTAAAAGCCTAGTTTCCTTGTAAATAAGCTCTGTTCAATTTGAGACATGCTGGGAATATTTAGAGTACACAGTAAAGGGGTTATTGCATAGAGGTCTCACATTACTGTCAATTGCTTTCTTCATTTGAGAGGATGGAAGCCTATGAAATGAATCAGTTGTACAAGTAAATAAAGGGATGTGGATACATACATACCTTTCTACTCAGATTAAGCATCTCTTGGCAGACCAGTTTTGTTGCTGTCCTTACAAGAGTGTGTGTGTGTGTGTATGTGTGTGTGTGTGTGTGTGTGTGTGTGTGTGTGTGTGTGTGTGTATGTATGTATGTTTAGAGGCCCAAACCTTGATAGGTCCCGGAACCTTAGCACAACTGACACCACTATCGATGTTCCATTCAGGCCTTGGAAGGTAGCATATAGGCCACAACACCTGCCAAAATGAGAATGAAGACCTAGTTCTGGGGAAAGTCAGTAGTTCTGGGAAAGTTCCTTAATGTATTAACCTTGCTTTTTCACTTCTGTAGTTCTGCTTTCTAGCGAGGGTGTGTCAACCCAGATGTGGTTTTGTGCTTAAAAGCTCAGCCTGAGCAAGTTTAGAGACTGCACTAGGGTCCCATACACACAGCATAGTGGCCAGTTGGGTAATGAAGACTTTCTACTGGCTTAAATCTGTGCCTAAGTAGTCATCTCTGAGTAACTGGTGGTTGATATGAGAGATATGATTGGAAAAGATTGTCTTTGTCTTAGTTTTATAAGGCTTTATTTTTATTTATTTGTGTGTGTGTGTGTGTGTGTGTGTGTGTGTGTGTGTGTGTGTGTATGTGTGTATTTATGTACATATGAGTTCAGGTGATCCCACAGTGTTAGATTCCATGGAGCTGAGTTTCCCAGCATCGATAACTTCCATCCTCTGCAACAACAGCAAGAACTCTTCATTAATGGGTCATCTTTCTAGTCCTTGTTTCTATTCATAAGTTCTTTCTAAGATAGAAATATAAAGAATAACTAGTAACCAGAAGAGACTCTTTGGTCCATAGGGCCAACTACATTGTGTGGAATTTCCTAAGTCATGCTCTTTATTTCTGAAACTCTAGGTTGCCCTTCCTGAACAAAAGGTGCTACAGTTTTTAGTTACCCAACCTCTTCCTTCCCTTTGACATGATAAATTGCCTCCACTACAATTTGCTGTCACGGGTTTTCACAAATAGATTGCATTCTATATTTTTCCTGAGACATTAAGATCAATCTCTTCAGTGTAGATAGGATGCTGACAGAACAAATAACAATTGTATCCTTGTGAACAGATAGGTTTGCTAGGTTCACTCAATGAATGAATATGGTCTAACCTAAAGGAATATAGGTATTTCCAAAGTGGCTGCACTACTAATAAAGCTTCACCACAGCATGAGTGATGACCTCACCAAAGAAGCATCACTGAAGGATGCCTCACCCTCCATTAGTTTTCCACATTCTCCTGTATACTATAGTAACTCCTAAAACTGAAAGTAGCCAGGAAGAGGAGAGACTGATAACTGAAACAGAAGAGGGTGGTCTTCTCCTAAGAGAAAAAGTTAGCAGCTTCATTGCCATAAATCTAACTAACACACTTGTGTTAAATCTAGTTTGGGTTTCATTCACTATTTTATTGTCACTGGTGAGAATTAGAGGTAGAAAATAAAAGGGAGAGAGAGAGAGAGAGAGAGAGAGAGAGAGAGAGAGAGAGAGAGAGAGAGAAAGAAAGAAAGAAAGAAAGAAAGAAAGAAAGAAAGAAAGAAAGAAAGAAAGAAAGAAAGAAAGAAAGGGAAAAGGCCTCCCAAAATATGAGGGAGTTCTTCTCGACTATTAAGTTGTAAATGTCCTTGGCCTGTTCTCAGCCTCCTCCATGCTATAGGTCAGAGATGCTGGAGTGCCTAAGTCAAGAATGCCTTTTATTCTGCTGTAGCCAGAAGCTGGATATGCTATGAATTGGGTCTTCTTTTTTCTTGATTATTTTCCCCTAAAGAATTACCCTTTCCTGGAATCAATATCAATGACTTTTTCTGAAACTGCAGAGCATCTTAGAATGGATACTGGAATGACCAGCTTGTTGCCGCCTCATTTTTTTCCACCCAGCATGCATTATCAGACTAAAAGAAGTGAGGTTTCATGGTCTCCCAATCCAGAGGACCCCTTCTGCTGAATGGAACACAGACTTGTTTATTTCTCCTAAAGTTCCCTATAGTAAAATATTTCTTACTAAAACTTACCTTCTGAGGCCCATGAATTTCATTCTTCAAATTCAGTAGACAAAAACTTGAAAGCCACTGACTCAGGCATCCTTGGCTGCCATCAAATCTCTGGGACCCTAACTCCCTAAGCCCAGTACAGGAAGAGTCAACAGGGGTACCACTGCTTTGAAAGACACCTCATTTCCCATATTAGCATGAATATGTAGCCAGGGCAGTTTCTTTGTGACTGTGACAGCTGTGTGAAGCACATAAGAAATGACTTCACCATGTCTTATTTCACTTATGTCTTTCTTTATAAGGTTCCTTTTGATGTGCCTACCTGGTGCATGCAAAGAATAAATTAATCCAGTTTTCCTTAATATTCTGGATTCTTTCCAGGTTTTGGTCATGCTGTTGACTACTGAGTCTGGATTGCACTTTTCCAATCCTGCAATGACAGCACTTGAATCACAGCTCCCACTTCAAAAGGAATAAGAAATGGTGAATTCTAGAGCTAAATACAAGTGATCATCACCCTGGAACAAGGATTTACATTACTCCAAATATGTTCTGATATGGTAAAAGTTTTAAGAAGTTTCAATAGTAACATAGCAAAGAACATAACTGAGACTACAGCAAAGGGAGGAAATTTCTGCTCTAGTTCTCAGATGCTATCAGAAATCAGATTTTATGTTCGTGGAAACTAGAGAGCATAAATGATCTACTTAATACTCATAAGGAAGTTAGGTCATAAACAGAGTTGAGTTAGTATGGCTATTCAGGGAGCTTACATAGACCAAGATAATTTTGATATAAACATAAAAGTTCCCAACTTTCCACAATCATTTAAGTTCTGATGAGCTAACGATCTGTGCAGATGTGCATTTGGCTTATATTTCTAGGAATTTCAGTTAGTGGCAAGAAACCAGATGAACCTAACTTTTGATCTGGACAATGGATTCCCCTGCACCCCTTCCCCAACCTACTTACTTTCACTTTCCTTCTCTTCTCCTTTAGATAATGGTATCCCATTGACATATTTGATCTGGTCCAAAACTTTATCTATCTTTACCATTGCATCTTTAAACCCAATTTTGTTGACGTTTTCTAATGGATTTTTAATGAAATTTGAGCAGTTAATATTATAAAACTATATCCCCTATCACTATGCAGGTTGTAGATTCTCAGCCATCCTTGAGGAACACCTAAACTTTTATGTGGCCAATCTCAAAAGGCTTCAAGTTTATTCCTATTCAATGCTTCTAGACTCTAACTCATTCTCTATGGACTGCTTTCATTCCCATGCCCTCTGAAGAAAACAGAGGGGAAGGGAAGGAAGGGAGGGGGAGGGAGGGGAAGGGGAAGAATGGCTATGAAATCTGTTTGTACTCCAGTCATTAATGGGGCATGCTATTATATATTCACTTATTTGATTCTTGAAATATAACTACTTTATTCCTCAGTATTTGTATGCCCCATTTCTACTGTCTTGGCAACAATAGGAAATTCTCTGCAAATATTTGACATAGATAGTTATATAATAATCTTGAAGGCTGTTGAACATGGCTCACCCCTTCATAAAAATTCTCAGAGCTCACTCTTGTTTCCCTGATAATTATAAGGAAGGGAAGAATTTTGTGAACAGGAATTCTTAGGAAGAAGTTGGGGCTAAAAGGCTGATGATTAAAACTTCAGTGATGCGGCGATGTTGAAATGCTGCAATTCCTAAGCCAAATTATCTTGGGATACTTTGTTTCCCTCCACAGCCACGTGTTTACCTCTCTGTACATGAGTTAACATCTTTTGTGACCACTGGATGACTTACTTCTTAAGTATAAACAGACTGCTAGTTTCTGTAAACCAAAAGACTAAGAATGCTGCTAGGTAAAACATAAGGCCTATAGCAGAATTTTCCCTACTTTTTTTGGTGAGAGATAAATACCTGAGATACTCATGAATGATTTTAAATGTGCCTTGGAGTACAACGTTTTGGTTCCTGTTCCATAGAAACTTCATCAAATACTTTCATGTTGGAAAATGAAATGTATGGTAAACTTATTCTGTGCCATGGTCACTCATATTTTGCTTCAGCATAAATTTCCTCATCCCCATGAAGTGAAGCTTGTATTTTTCTGCATTGGCCTCATCACAGTTGGCCTGACTTAGACTTTGTAGAAAGAGGTGGGAAAAATCACGATTTGCTTTCAGACAGAAAATGTTTCCTGAAAGGGCAGCAGCAGCAGATGAAACAGGAAGAAAAAAGCGGGGATAGTGCACATCTGAATAGCCCCTTTAAGGCAAGGTAATTTCTGTCTGTCACTTGGACAGTTAAACAACTCTCTGAAAAGCTGCCTTTTCCAAAATACTTTGGGAATTAGTATATTGTCTATCTGAAACTGGGTGGGGAATGGGTCAGAACATGTCTCTTTGGACATTGTCAGATCTCAATCATTTAGTGTTCTCTCCACTACATCTTCTCTGCCAATGAGCCACACTAACCCTATGAGAGCCTTTACCTACACAATGTCAGCTTTGTTCATTGTCCACACTCACATCCTTCAGAGTAACAGGTGTGACTCTATAACACTCTCTGGGTACCTTCTACACTGTGCTCTATGAGTTGACTGAATTCATTTGAAAAGGAATATCAGCATCATGGAACAAAGGGGAGGCCAGAATACGATCCAATGACAGGACATTGAAGGCAATATGATGAATGATTCTTTTCTCTCAGATAGTAAAGCTAAGTGAACCAACCACAATGAATAAATGTTTAGTGTTTCAAAATCTCAGTACTTTATGATTCTTCATAAGTAAATAATATTCTTTGGTAACTTCAAACATGTACACATTTATTTTGATGATAGTCTGCTCCTTCAGCTCAATTTTAACTCCTTCTAGTTTTTTTCTTCAAGCCCCCTTTTTTTCTTACAATCTAGTGAGTCCTGTTGTTGTTGTCCATACGCACATGTTGGCATGTGGTATGGGAGCATCTACTGGAACAAGAACATTATACCAGAGGCCAAATTCCTGAAAATCAAAACTGACTTTCCATCTCCAATTGTGGTGGTAATCTAATTGTACTGAAATGTGATTTTGATTGTATGTTAATAAATAAAGTTGCCCGCGGGTCAGAGCTATTAGAGCCATAGCAAGAGTGTGGCGGTGGTGGCACATGCCTTTAATCCCATAGATCTCTGTGTGTTCAGGTATACAGCCAGCATTGGAGACATGCCTTTAAGACCTAGGGGGCTGTACATTCAGACCGTGACGAGGCAGTCACGTGTTTGGGTTTACAACCAATGAGAAGGCAGAACAAAATACTAGAAATAGATGAACAGACAGGAAATAGGTCTCTTTCGGGAAGCTGGGACACCACAGGCGGAAGGGTGAGATTTTTAGCTCTGAGCTCTGACCTCTCGGCTTTCTCTTTTACATTGTTTCTGTGTTTCTTATTTAATAAGACAGTTAGTTACATCAATATCTGGCGCCCAACGTGACAAGAATCCATTAAAAACCGCTTGGCTTGGCAGCAGGTCCGCTTTCCCGCAAGGGTGGCAGATGGCCTGCAGCGGCAGGTGGCGGCAGGCACCGGTCGGCTTCTTAGTCCGAGCGGCGGCTTCTTAGCCTGGGTCTAGGTCTGCTTGACCTCAGGCTGGACTATCGGTGAGCCGCTTGCTTAAATCCTGCTTGCTTAAAGCCGGTGTTACAGGTGTTACAAACAACTCAGACCTGCCCTGCCGAACAGGGCCCTGCCTGTAAAGCCAACGCACCTGGTCGGAGCTTAAGGAAGCCAGACCCAAGCCTTGACTTGGCACAAGAGGGAACACGTGGGTGCATTTAAGCTTTAGCCGGCTATGCTTTCTTGTGCGTTCTCTCTCTCTCTCTCTCTCAATCTCTCTCTCTCTCTCTCTCTCTCTCTTTCCTCTCTCTCTCTCTCTCTCTCTCTCTCTCTCTCTCTCTCTCTCTCTCTGGATTTACACCTGGGACACTAGGTGGCTGCTTTGAAAATCCCCTCAGATTTCTACTGTTCTATGCAGATTTGGTAAGTAATAACATATCAGATATTTTAAAGGAAACTATCTAAAAGAGAATTTTTTCCACATTAAAAAACAAATGGGTTTTATGTGTACATTGGAAGAAAATTGGTTTTTGTTCGAAATTTTAGGCAGTCTGGCAATGGAACAACTATATAATATTAGTATTGGTGGAATTATGCAGCTTATCACTATGCTAATCCACATTTTAATATTTAAAAAGATAGTCAATTTAAGTGCCAGGATAACAGCTTTAGAAGAACTTGTTAAACCTGTAAAAATTCAGACAGAAGAAATTAACAGTGAAGTTGTTTCAAGTCGGGATCATAAGGTTGCAGAAAGAAAGCCTGTTTTCACACAGTCACCCTTAATTTATCCTGTAACCGTACAGCAGATGCCTGATCAAATGGCTACACAAAGTATTTGGGCTCCAATTGAAATGTTGGATTTAAAAAGTTTTAAGGAGGCAATAGTATCTTATGGCATGCATTCCCCATATGTAAAGCAAATGTTAAACTCTTGTTCAACATATAATAGGATAGTACCACAGGACTGGCAGGACCTTGCACAAGGTGTTCTGGAACCCAGCCAGAGACTTCAATTTCTGACCTGGTTTAAGGAGGAGGCTAAAAACATAGAAAAACAATGAAGGGATAAAGGAATACAAGTTTGCCAGGATGAGCTTATTGGGGAAGGCCAATATGCTTCAGTACAAACACAATGTTTATATGATGTCCAAACCCTAATTTTATGTCGAACGGCAGCCTTGAATGCATGGGACAGAGTTGAGGAACCAGGAAAAAAATCTGAGTCATTTACAAAGGTGATGCAAGGCCCCAAAGAGTCTTTTACAGATTTTTTACAAAGACTGGCTTCAGCAGTAAAGAGAATGGTCTCTGATTCAGAAGCTGGTAAGGCGATAATGGAATCTTTGGCCTTTGAGAATGCAAATGCAGCATGCAAAAGAATAATCAATCCATTAAGGGCAAGATCTGCAACTATGGAAGATTGGATTAGAGAAACAATTAATGTTGAGGCTGATGAGCATGAGGATACGTGAGTAGGAGTAGTAATTTCAAAAGTTTTGAGGAGTGTTAGATGTTTTGGATGTGGAAAGCAAGGACATTTGAAAAGGGACTGTAGACAGGTCATTCCTAGAAAAAATGTTTCTTCAAGGAACAATGGCAACAGAATGCCCCTTCCTTCTGGAGTATGCAGAAGGTGTGGTAAGGGAAAACACTGGACCAATGAATGTAGATCAACAAAGGACAGACAGGGTAATCCTTTGCCTCAGTCTTCGGAAAACTCCCAGAGGGGCCTCACGCAGGCCCCGGTTGCAAATCCAGTTCAAACCTTTCCTGCAGCCATAGAGGAAATGCCTGCTCTGGAGAGCGATTAAATAACCAAATGCCTATTGGAATAAATCATGCTGGTCAGGATGATGAAACAGAGAGAATAGAAAATTCAGGAGAAAACATAAAGAAAATTTTTTGGCAAACTTCTATTAATGAACAAAGACCAAAATTAACAATAAAAATAAATGGTGTTTTGTTGTCTGGTCTGGTAGACACAGGTGCGGACGTTACCATAATTGCACCAGAATTTTGGCATCCAACTTGGCCTCTTCAGGAGGTAAAGGTTCAACTGTTAGGAATTGGGACATTATCTCAGGTGAAACAGAGTGCAAGATGGCTGGAATGTATAGATCCAGAAGGACAGAGAGGATAATTAAAACCATATGTGGCTAACATAACTATGAACCTGTGGGGTCGAGACTTGTTGCAACAATGGAATACTCAGATTAACATCCTCCAATCTCAGAAACAATCAATAAACTAACACATGTTACTGAGAAAATATTAGAAGATATTGTTCTAATGAGTGGTCACCAGCCATCCATATTATACAAGAACAGGGCACAATAACTGATGATGTTCCAAAGACACCAACAGCTCTACCTTTAAAATGGTTAACAGACAAGCCTGTATGGGTCCAACAATGGCCTTTAACAACAGAAACTCCAGGCTTTAGAAGAAGGTAGAAGAACAGTTAAATGCTCAGCATATTGAAGAATCAACCAGCCCTTGGAATTCTCCTGTATTTGTTATTAAAAAGAAATCTGGTAAATGGAGAATGGTAACAGACCTTAGAGCAATTAACAAAGTAATTCAGCCAATGGGCTCTCTACAATCTGGGATGCCTTTGCCTACTCTGTTACCAAAAGGATGGCCTCTCATAGTTATTGATTTAAAAGTCTGTTTTTTTTCAATACCCTTACAAGAGAAAGACAGAGAAGATTTGCTTTTACAGTACCTACTTATAATAATTCTCAACCGGTTAAAAGATTTCAATGGAGGGTCCTCCCACAGGGAATGTTGAATAGCCCAACTCTGTGCCAATACTTTGTACAACAGCCATTGGAAGTGATACGTAAAAAATTTCCTAAATCTATAATTTATCATTATATGGATGATATTTTACTAGCTGACTCAAATGCAGATACTTTAGAAATAATGTTTGAAGAAGTAAAGAAAATTTTGCCTTGCTGGGGATTACAAATTGCTCCTGAAAAGATACAAAGAGGAGATTCTATTAATTATTTAGGATATAAAATAGAGCTACAAAAAATTAGACCCCAAAAGGTGCAAATTCGGAGAGATAGAATACAGACTATTAATGACTTTCAAAGATTATTTGGAGATATTTCTCATCTACGAAATATTGTTGGGGTAAAAAAATGATGAACTGACTAATTTGTTCAAAACCTTAGAAGGTGACAAGGACTTAAATAGTCCAAGAGAATTATCACCTGAAGCTGAGAAAGAATTGGCCTTGGTAGAAAAGAAAGTGCATGAAGGACACATGGATCGTATTGATCCAAAGCTGGATTGCATTTTGGTTATTTTACCTTCTAGGTGTTCTCCTACTGGAATATTAATGCAGAGGGAAGATATTATATTGGAATGGATATTTTTACCAAATAAATCAAATAAAAAATTAAAAATTTATGTGGAAAAAATCTCTGACTTGATTTACAAAGGAAAATTGAGACTTCGTCAATTAGCAGGCATAGACCCAGCAGAAATTGTCGTACCATTAACTAAGGAGGACATTGAAAAATTATGGACAGAAAGTGAACCTTGGCAAAGAGCTTGCAGTAATTTTTTGGGAGAAATTAACAGCAAATATCCCAAAAGCAATAGAATTGATCTTATAAAGAGAGCTGATTGGATCTTGCCTCGAATTGTACGGCAAAAACCCATATCTGGAGTTCGTACATTTGATACAGATGCCAACAAAGAAGGAAAGGCGGTTACAAATCAGAAAATTTAAGTAAAGTGGTTCAAAGTCCGTATAATTCAGTTCAAAAATCAGAATTGTATGCTATTCTGTTGTTATTAATGGATTTTTCAGAACCTCTCAACATAGTAACTGACTCTCAGTATGCTGAAAGAGTGGTGTTACATATTGAGACTGCAGAATTTATCCCTGATGCTTCAGAATTAACTTCACTATTTATTCAATTACAAGATACAATCAGGAAAAGGAATCATCCTTTATATATAACTCACATTCGATCCCATACTGGTCTGCCAGGCCCTCTAGCACAAGGCAATGATGAGATTGATAAATTATTGATAGGAAATGTGCTGGAGGCCTCAGAATTTCATAAAAAACATCATGTCAATAGTAAAGGTTTAAAAAAGGATTTTTCCATAACCTGGCAACAAGCCAAAGAAATAGTAAAGAAATGTCCTACTTGTTCCTTCTACAATCAAACGCCATTACCAGCAGGATGTAACCCAAAGGGTACTCAGAGAAATGAAATCTGGCAGATGGACGTGTTTCACTTTGCAGAATTTGGAAAACTGAAATATGTACACCACACTATCTATACTTATTCAGGATTTCAATGGGCAACTGCTTTGAGTTCTGAAAAAGCTGATTCTGTAATCACTCATTTGCTAGAAGTTATGGCCATCATGGGTATACCTGCACAAATCAAAACTGACAATGCTCCATCATATATCTCTGTTAAAATGAAACAGTTTTTTTATTATTACAATATAAAGCATATTACAGGCATACCACATAATCCTACAGGTCTAGCAGTTATAGAAAGATCAAACAGAACTCTAAAGGATATGCTAAATAAACAGAAATGGGTAACAAAACCCCCCAGAAATAGACTGTATAATGCTCTTCTAACTTTGAATTTTCTGAATGCCAATGAGAAAGGAACAACAGCTGCAGAGAGACATTGGATAATAGAAAAAACTACAGAATTAAATCAGCCTATATACTTTAAGGATGTGCTGACCTCAGAATGGAAACCAGGGTATGTATTACATTGGGGACGAGGTTTTGCTTTTGTTTCTACAGAAGAAGATAAGCTGTGGGTACCATAAAAATTGATAAAGGTTTGATTTGAACAAGAGAGACCTCTTAATTAGAGGAGGTGATAGTTCATCAACCAGCATGAACATCCAATTTAAACTAACTTGTATCAATAACACATGGCTTTTCATTTAATCAGATAATAACTTGCCAAAGGAAACATCCCCAAAATTAGTCTTGGGGAAAGGTTTTTGTTTTTGTCTTTCAGGAGAATGAAGGTTAAGGAATTTGAAGAACACTGGACAAATGAGACAACTGAATAAAAGGGACAAGTCATCTATCCCAAGAAACAGAATGAAATGATGTATGGGTATATATTATCTAAACAATTTTATGTCTTCCTAAATGTTTGTTTCTGTTTTTCTCTAAAGATTTAAAACCATTGGTCTTCTAATAGTCCCAGTTCAATTAAAATTTAAAGCTGACTTTGGAGTTGGAGAATGGCTCTCTCCTTCTTAAACTCAAGCATGTTGTTAAAAGGAAAATGCAAACTCCCTGTATCATGCCAGAATAAAAGAGCCATCTTCTGCTATGGTACAGGACAAAGGCAAAATTAATTAAGGGACTATTCTATTACTAATCTCAACTCTTTTGATTCTATTCTGATTCTTTAAACTTTTCTTAAAGTATAAATTTTATATCAAAATTTACAAGATTAATATATATATACATTTTAAACTTTGTTAAGATATGAATGGTCATATAGTGTACTAACTAATTCTAGAAAAAAGGCTAGCTGCATATATATGTTTTTGTGTTCGAGTCTCTTATCAGTTTTCTGCAGGAAATCACGGCCAGGCCTAACATCAACTGAAGTCTCCAGAAAGAAGATGGGGCCCCACAACAACAACAATTCCACGTGGACAATAATAATATCATTAAGCTGACAAACATCATCCACAGATCAGCTTTGAACTGCAAGGTGCTCAGAGCAATTTTGAGATGACTAGCTGAGATGATCCAGTCTCAAAGACTACTTGAATAAGGACTTGAGATAAACCCTGAACTTTGGCATTATACACAGACTGGATAATAATGAAGGATATAGTTACCTCTCCTAGAATTTGACAATTAACCTAAAATTTTTCTTTCAGGATAAAGAAAACTTCGCCCATACCCAGCAGGAAGCAATTTTAAGAATACGATGCCCACATTCCCAAAGAGGTGGTGTGGGGCACGTGGTTTTTTGGTCTTTTTAATGGGTTTTGGGTCTGGGAAAATTTTCAGTGTTTAGGGGGGTTGGTTACAAGTTATTGTCAAGGGTTAGGAAAAAGGCTAAGCAAAGGAGATTAGATTTAAGGTTCTTGTTTAAAAAAAAAAAGAAAAGAAAAGAAATGAAAAAGACAATTACTAGTTTTAAATACTTTACATTGGATTGGATTGTTTTATATTGTATACAAATTTGAAATTGATATTGTTAGAAAATACTATATGTATATTTCTAATTGTATTCATACCATTCATTTAACAATATATTGCAAATTTCTGATCCTTGAATGTTATTATTACCAACTATTAGGATATAAAGAAATGAAAGTTAGTAGTTAGACATTACAATAGAACTTGTAGTCATATTAGATATGTTTTAAAAATTGAGCAGAGATGTTTTAGACAGGTCATCTTCAAACCCTTCAGAGATCTACAGAATATGGCATTTAAAATGTTTTAATAACTTAGAAAATTTTTCTTTTTTGAGACATGTCGGCTCCTGGCAGTACCAATCTACTTCAGAGAAAATATGGGCATTGAAGAAACTGCATATGGAGTCAACTTTCATTGTGGCAAAAGTTAGCCACTGGACAACAAAGTATCCTCGAATCAACAGGACAAAATGGATAGACAGAACACGAAACAAAGGACTACTGATTCTTGACAAAACAAGTGTGGTTATGGCTTTATCAAAAGGCATCTTCTGAGGCCAGGACAATATGGCCCCATCCCTGAAGTGGCTTTCGCAATCCGGAAAAGGTACAGTGCCCTTTTCTTCGAAGGCAGCTTAACAGGCAGAGGGCCGATGGCTTCTGTTGTGCAATGGAACAGCAGCTGAAAGCTCATGCCTCTCGAAAGTAGACTGGCATTTAATAGAGGGATGTGGAGAAGAAGGGGATGCTGAGATGAAGCCATATATACACAGCCAAGAAGAATGGACAGCTGAATTCAAAAACTGTCAACAATTTCCAGAACTTAAAATCCTGAATCATGACAGGACACTAGTAGAATTCAGGTGTTTCTGGTACGTGGACTGCTCTCACCCAATGTGAGGTTGAACTGTTGACCTTGTGTACATCCAACATCCCAAATGAGTCTGTCAGATACACTAAGCCTATAGGCTGAAGATGATGCCCCAACACTGCGAAGAAACCTCAGGTGACTGCCCAGGCAGCTGGCTGTTTCTGTCAACTCACAAATTTTTTGGAAGTTGCTTGCATGCACTTCTTGTTTTTATTTTTGTTAGCTAATATTATTCCCTTCTTGGGTCTCTGAGGGAGTTGAAGATTAGTTAGTTATGGTTGAAGATTAGTTAGTTATAGTTGAAAATTAATTAGGATAGAAAGTACATTAGATACATCTTGGATTTACCAAAATAGGATAGATAATGGAATTATTTTCTCTGATTTGTCAAATACCTGTTTAGGTATTTATTATTTGTATATATTGTATATAGTTATTGTACTTTTGTATATAGTTTTTCTTTTGTTAGTTGTAACCTTTTGCTTTCTTTTTCTTTTTATTAAAATAGAAAAAGGGAAATGTGGTGGTAATCTAATTGTACTGAAATGTGATTTTGATTGTATGTTAATAAATAAAGTTGCCCGGGTCAGAGCTATTAGAGCCATAGCAAGAGTGTGGCGGTGGTGGCACATGCCTTTAATCCCATAGATCTCTGTGTGTTCAGGTATACAGCCAGCATTGGAGACATATGCCTTTAAGACCTAGGGGGCTGTACATTCAGACAGTGACGAGGCAGTCACGTGTTTGGGTTTACAACCAATGAGAAGGCAGAACAAAATACTAGAAATAGACGAACAGACAGGAAATAGGTCTCTTTCGGGAAGCTGGGACACCGCAGGCAGAAGGGTGAGATTTTAGCTCTGAGTTCTGACCTCTCGGCTTTCTCTTTTACATTGTTTCTGTGTTTCTTATTTAATAAGACGGTTGGTTACATCAATATCCAATAGCCTTCAACTGGTTGTAGCTAAAATTTGTGTTTCATGAGAAACTGTCTTACCCATGGTAAAATTTTGACTGGTTGGCTATTATGCCAGTCTTGATGTATTGAAAGATGCTGTAAATTCCTGAGTCCAGTGGCACTGTCATGTCCTCAAGATACTATTTTACAGCAATCCTCTCCAATTTCTTATTCTTACAACCTTGAAAGCAGTCTGTGGTGGTTTGGATGAGATGGTCCCAACAGGCTCATATGCTTGAATATTTGGTCCCCAGTTTAGTGCAACTGCTGGGGAAAGATTAGCATGTGTAGCCTTGTAGAAAGATATATAACATAGAGTAAATTTTTTGAAATTTCAAAAAACTGTTCCCAGTGTTTCCTTTCTCTATCTCCTACTTGAGGATCAAGGTATGAGATCTCAGCTGTCTCAGCCACCATGTGATTATTCTACAATTATGTACTATAACACTCTGAGAAAACAAGCAAATTAAAATGCCTTCATCTATAAGATGCCTTGGGTCTGGTGTTTTGTCACAGCAATAGAAAAGTAATTAATGCAGAATTTTTATTTTATTACTTATACACTATATAACATGAAATAGAAAATTTTAGATTTTGCTGACTGTAACCATTTTAATTTGTTGAGTACTTTCAATATCTAGATCAGAGTGAAGAATTTTTAAAAAAAAAACAGTATTGTTTTAAAATTGAATCTAATGAATAAAACAATAATCTAATTAGATTTATAAAAAAATATTTAGAAGATGTTTGCACAGACAAATTACAATAATAACAATCAGATTAACATTGATGAGGGGTGTTTTCAATAGCCACCCCTGTAAAACTGGAGACAAAAAAATCACCATTTTGAGGCTTTTAATTTTTTTTAGCTTACTACTAACTTGAAAATGGCATATAATGTAGTTTGACTATATACATTCCCTTTCAACAACTACTCTAAACCTAGTGTCTCAGTATCCTACTCATCTAACTTTGCATCCAATTTATTAAAAAAAAAAAGCACCATCAAGAATAATTTGTTCTGCTTGTATACTGCTGTATGTGTGGTGTTTTACTAGACCATGGCCTACTTTCTGGTAGTATCATTCTTTAAAAAAGAGGAATCTGTTCTAGCACCTATCAATTGCCAATAGCTTTTTAACAATGTATGGGACCTCCTTTCTCCATACTGGTATTTTGTCTGGATTAAGCTTTTGCAGGTCTGTGCTTATTGTCACGACTGTTGTTGAGTACATATATGTTCATAGATGTCCTGTTATACCTGGAAAATATTTTTTCCTTGTAGTCTTCTACCACCTCTGGCTTTTATGAATATTTCTACCCATTCTTTCACAATGATCCCTGAGACTTGGCAGGAAGTGTTGTGATGCAGATATTTCATTTAGGGCTGAGCATTTGGAAGTCTCTTATCTTCACCATTTACAGGTGTCTGTGTTAATGATTATGTAGTGCACAAAGAAGTTTCTCTGATGAGGATTAAGAAACACACTAATTTATATATAGGAGGTTCCACAGGCACACAAATATTACAGTCCATTGCCAATGCTTTTGATTGATACACAGCTCCCCACTCTTTGCTGGGATATTGTCTTCCGTGAGATAGCACAGGTCTTGTGAATCCCATCTCAAATTGTGAGTTCATAGGTGCAGCTGCCCTACTGTGTCTAGAAAACATTGTTTTTCTTTATATTCTCCCATGGCTTCTGCCTCTTACACTATTTCTGAACCTTCTTCATCAATGATTCCTGAACATTGAGAGGAACTGGTATGGTATATGTATTCCATTTAGGGCTAAGCATCTGAAGTCTCTCATAATATGTGCCTTGGTCACATGTGGGTCTCAGTATTAATCACCATCTACTTAAAATAGAAGCTCCTCTTTTAATTGTTGAGAAATGCACTAATCCATGGATATAACAATAAAATATTAGAAGTCAGTTTAATACTCTACCCATCTATCACCATAATAGCAGTATTTTTTCCCCAGTAATAGTGTCAGATATGGAGTTCATCTTGTGGAGAGGGACTTTGTACAGCAGGCATGTCTTTCCAAGGTAGTGTTACACCTCTCCCATTACGCTCCATGAGAAAGGAGAGAGACAACACTTACGGGTTCCAACAATTTTATTAAATTACCACATATGCAGATCACTGATCAATCAGGGCTATAGGACAAGGACTCGGGACCCTTGTTTCTCCTGACAGTCTGAGTAGAGGCAGAAGAGGGGTTTGTAAGCATAAAAATCACAAATGGTTGTTGCCATGTTATAGCTACAATTTTCACCAATCGGGATTTTGAGATTAGGGGCTTCCTTGAATGTTTCAACATTGTGAACCCATATACAGTGCGGTATTTTCAGTACAACCAAACAGATTCATTTGTTCTTTCTGGTGTTAGGAACAGCCATGTTTCTGAAGAACTGATGATGTGTAGTAATGACTTCTATGGTTTAGGGAGGAGGTTGGCCAGCCATTGGAATGTTCTCAGCTCCCCTATGGCTTGAAAACATGAACATTATTTCACCTTACAGGTAAAATTGAGTCTAAAATAAAATGGCAGTTCCCAGGACAAAGTGCTTTGGCCTGCTCCCTTCACTAAAGATTACTCTAGCTCTGAAGATTTATAGCTGGATGTGCCTTTTCTCCTCCAGTAGCATGTACTGTACCTTCCTGTATGATGAAAGCTAGCCAGTAGGGATTAAGCTGTCATGTGAGTACCAGTTTCAATTTTCCATATTCTATGACTCATGGTGTTCTATCTTCAACAAGAAGATGTTGCCATCGAGTTCTTGTAGGCTACCAAGACAGTTACCTATAATTTTGATACTCTTTGAGCCTCCATTGGCCAACAAATCCAAAATAGCTATACAATTCCCAGCTCTGGGCATTTTATTTGTTAGAATGTTGTTATGTCTAGTTGTGTCACTGTCACCCTGTTACAAAGTAACATTTTAACTCCTTATGTATGACTATACATACATTTTATGAAGCTTATTTAGTTTCCATGTGACTTTGTAGCAGGAATCTTAAAAGTTCTTATTAATAAAATCAAACCCGAGGCCAGTTATTGGGGTCCATGCTGGTAGATCAGAGAGACAGAACAAGCCACAGCTATCTCACTTCGCCGGATCCTCAGCTGGTCTTGTCTCCTCAGACTGGAGGCCTCTGAGTCCTCATCCGGAATGGGTCTCAGCTGAATTACTGCTCAAAAGCCTGAATGCTTAACCAGCCAAAATCTTAACCAGCCAAATGCTTAACCAGCCAAAAGCTTCTAGTTCTGGTCCTCACGCCTTATATACATTTATGCTTTCTACCACCACTCCCTGGGATTAAAAGCTGGCTTTCTGGGATTAAAGGCGTGTCACCATGCTTGGCTATTTCCAATGTGGCCTTGAACTCACAGAGATCCAGAGGGATTTCTACCTCTGGAATGCTAGGATTAAAGGTGTGAGTGCCACCATTTTCTAGCCTTTGTATCTAGTGGCTGTCTGTTCTCTGACCCCAGATAAATTTATTAGAGTACACAATATTTTGGTGAACACAATACCACCACATGACTTCTTAAAATAATGTCTTTAATATTAGGTTAAAGAAGAAAAATGAAGTGAAAAAGGTTAAATTGGGGTAGGGTACAGGGTGACAAGGAAGATACAGGAATACTGAGAAAGACAACACACACACACACACACACACACACACACACACCACTTTAACTATGATCCAAATATCTGGAATCTGAATCTGTTCTCAATATAAGTGGATAGTGAGACAGGAAGCATGTGTGTCTGTAATTTTAATACCTGTTGATTTTCAATGGATCCTCAAGTGTGCTGAGGGAAACAGCAGAAGCAGAGAAGAAGGAGTATGCTTGGGCCAGAGAGATGGCTGTTCATCAAGCAAAGGCACTTATTGTCAAGTCTGACAGTGTTTGCTGCATCCCAGAACTCTAAATGGTGGATGAAAACACTGATTCCCTGAAAGAAGTTGTACCTGTGCTGGGTATTTCTAAGTGGACACACTGTTTTATGATTTTTTTTACATGCAACTTGTATCTCTAAGTGTGATCTTTGACGAGCTCAAGAAACTGTCTGTCACTGTTGTTTGTATTGTTTTCTTTCTGTTATCTTAGAATTTTTTTCAAATAATGTTGTTTAATATTAATTTATTTTTATTTTCTCTCTGTGTAAGTGTGTGTGTGTGTGTGTGTGTGTAACACCTGCATGCAGTGCCCATGGAAGGCAGTAGAGAGTGTCAGATCTTCTGAGACTGGAGTTAGAGGTAGTTGTGAACTTTCATGTGGGGCCTGGAAACTGAACTTGGGATGTCAGCCAAAGCAGCCAGTGCTTGTAACCAGTAATCTAACCCTCAAGTGCCCTAAAAACAATCTTTAACTGTGTCTTAAAATGACTATTCCAGTCAATTTCTTCACATGTTTGACTGCCAGTAAATAATTATTGAATCAAGAACAGTTGCAGACATCCACTCTCACTCACATATGTGAGTCAAAACACATAGAAGCACTTGAACATTTGGAAGGATATTAATGATAATAGGAAAGTCTGTAAAATTTAATTGATATTTACCAGAAATATCTCTAAGTCTGTGGCAACAAACTACAATCACATGCATCCTACAAGCCACAGTGAGTATTCTGAATGAAATAACTCATATTTCCAATTTTGTTTCAGAAGAGGCAAACAGGAAAGAATCCCATGGAGGCACTGGCAAGGTAATTAATTGTGCAATTTGAGGAAAACATTAACTTCTGCATCTAGAAGTTGATGACGTTTGATCCAGATTAAATGCAGAAATTTCTTCTCATTTTATAATGAGTATAAACAATTGGAAAATGTCCTTGTTGTCTGTATCAATGAGGTAGAACTTGCAGGTGGCTTTAGCTTCATTAATAGTCAGGCTTTCTCTGCAGACACGTGCAACGCTGTTTGTCAGAAGAGCTCATTAGTGTCAAATCTGGAAATAGAACTTGGAAGATAACTCAATCATTAAAGTGCTCAGTGCACAAGCAAGAGGACCTGGGTTTGATTCCAACTTTAAATCCTGGTACTGAGGAGATGGCAATGGGCAGAATGCTGGAGCTCACTGGCCTGCCAGACAAGCCTCATCTGTGACTTAGAGGCCTAGTAAAAGATTATGTCTCAACAGAAAGAGGTGGGCAGCCCCAAGGAATGATATCAGAAGGTGACCATGGCTTCCACATGAAAGGGCACACACATGTGCATGCACTGCAACTTCAAAGCTAGAAATATCAATTGATCTATCAACAGAAAATGACTAAAAATAACTATTTATAAACATAAAAGGAAATTATGTCACAATAAAAATAACACTATCACATGGATTCATGTGGTTAGGAATTGAAAACATAATAGAGTATTTGACATGACATACATATGACACTGTGTACTACAGGAGTGATCTTTACAGGAGTAAATCAAATATCAAATCTAAGTGATTATCTTTGTACATTTCAGCATACACAAAGAAAGAAAAATGATAAGACAGCAATACATTGGTTTCAGTGAAGAACAAAGAATGCTTGAGAGGGAATGACAAAGAAGGGTGTTTGGAACTATCTGTAAATTTTATGGAACTAGATAGTGACTACATCAATGTTCTTACTGCACTGACTCCTTGGATTGAAACATTGATATACGTAGTTTTTTGTTGTGACTCTCCTATTTTGTGATTAGCAAAAAGTCCACTATATCAATAGTATCACCAGCTTCAAGTTAAATAGAAGCTAGTCATCATTAACTTAATATCAAGAGAGATAAAATACATTAAAAAACAAATTAAAGAAAACAAGATATTCTGTATGTCTGTTTATTTCAAACATAAGGAAGAGTGAATATATGTGTTTTATGTGGGGACTATAAAGAAAGATCGAGGTTTGAATATGGAGATAGAGATGAACACACACAGGCCTCTTTCAAATAGGTCCTTGAAAGTCAGCATACAGGATGAACAAAAGAGACAGGAAAAAATAGTTACTGCATTAATCATATGACACATTTGAGGTCTCAAGAAATGGTTCAATACAACCAACAAAAATTATGAAACATAAATTGAAGGTCCAACAATCCATTGAATGTTGTCACTATCCAATGATTCCCTACTAGAAAACACAGAGAGATTGAAATCAAAATTCTTGTACAGAGATGAAAGCATTGTTGAAGAAAAATACACCAAAGGTCACTTAGAAAATCATGGAAAACAAAAAGCAAGTTCAAGCTTAACATTTATTTAAAGTTAACAAGGGCTAAAGAGATGGCTCAGTTGCTAAGAGCACATGCTTTTCTTGCCGCGAACCTGGGTTTGTTTCCAAGGTCCACTTTATGCACTTTGGGCAGCTCACTATTGCCTGTAACTCCAAATCCAGGGATCCCACACCCTTTTCTGTCCTGTTCAGGCAACTATACTCTCTTTACACACACACACACACACACACACACACACACACACACACACACACACACAGAAAGGCATGCACACACACCTACGTGCCCCCCCCAATTTAAAAATTAAAAAAATTGCAATGAACAATTTATTAAGTACTAAAATATTAAATTTCAGAGATAAATATGAAGTACCCAGTTTCCACCAAATAAAATGGGAGGAGAAATTTTTAATCATACAGATAATGTCACAGTTGTTTCTCTGTCATTTATCTGAAACATACTCTTCTGAAAACAGCATCTTGTGGTGTGGTTATATTGTGTTCCCCAAAATATTGTGCACCCTAATAAACTTATCTGGGGTCAGAGAACAGAATAGCCACTAGATATAGAGGCCAGAAAATGGTGGCACACATACCTTTAATCCTATCACTTGGGAAGCAGAGATCCATCCGGATCTCTGTGAGTTTAAAGCCACACTGGAAACAGCCAGGCAAGGTGACTCATGCCTTTAATCCCAGGAAGTGATGGCAGCAAGCAAAAAGGTATATAAGGCGTGAGGACCAGGAACTAGGCAGGTTACGCCTTTAGGCTTTTGAACAGCAGTTCATCTGAGATCCATTCAGATGTGGACACAGAGGCTTCCAGTCTGAGGAAACAGGATCAGCTAAGAAACTGGTGAGGTGAGGTAGCTGTGGCTTGTTCTGCTTCTTTGATCTTCCAGCATTCACCCCAATACCTGGCTTCAGGTTTGTTTTTATTAATAAGAATTTTTAAGATTCGTGCTACACTTGCAGTCTTTATATTTGAAGACTAATTGCCATAGATTCACATTCCATAGCTGATAAAATATTCAATTAAATTTCAAAAGTAATTAATATCTGTCAGGAATGATACTTTGTATGAGGACCACCAGAGGACAAGGAAAACTTAAACATGTAATCCAGTTTCCATAACTGTAGAGGACTCTGTTGAGAAACTTAAAGCAACTGTGATGAATTCCAAAAGTAGAAAATAGCAATGTTTAAAAAAAAACAACAAAATTTCTTTTTCCCCCATAACACATTCAAACAGAATAAAGAAAAAAAATGACCAAGAGAATTTCAATAAATGAGGTGATCGAAAATATTTACACTATTTCTAACATCAACAAAAGCAGAATATACAATATTAAAACAAAAAATAAGTGATCTACTATTATACTGAAATGATAATACTGTTTCAGTGAGATCTACAATCCAATCCAATAAGACTAAGAACAAAAATATCTATGCACTCCTAATGGAAAGAAAATCAAAACAATACATCTCTTAGATCGAGTAGGACAACAGATAATCACAGTAGGAATATGTTGCAATCCTTTGCGGAAACAGGAAGATGGAGTCAATAAAATTGTATCAGAACATCTATAGAAACTAATAAAACTGTAAGCATATGTGACATATTTATAGCTATTTAAAGTTTTATGGTCAAATTTGCAAATGAAGTAAAACAGTATCTTTATCATATGCTACAGGACTCTACATTGTCATGTCCTTGGAGACTGCACAGCAGAGAAAGGTGCTTTCCTCCAATCCCGTATTCCTCAGTCAGATCCCGGGGACTGGCATGTGGATGGGAAAGACAGACTCTTGCAAGTTGCCCTCTGAGCTCCTCAGAACTGTTCTGGGAATTCTCAGCATATGTCTCTGCCTGCTGAGCATCTCACCTGATCAGGTAAGGCAGACTGGCCTTGTGGTACTCTTTATGGGTTGAGAATGACTTTGAATTCTGGAGGTTAGCACTCTCATGGAGGTACAACCTCAGTCCTTGTAACATTAGTTTCTGTTTTTCAATTTCCATCACAATGAATCCATCTCTGGACCTCAAGTCCGCTACTCTCAGATTTTCCTTGAACAGGAGTGCACTTTATGTCAGCTAGGTCAATCATTCTGTCATACACCTTTAAGGTTTGAGGTTTCACATATGCCAAGAATGGGAGGTGTTTTTGGACAAGTGTGATTGCTAGAGAAGTGAAAGTCTTTCAGGGAAGCAAGTGTGAAAGAGGATGACAACACATCTGCATTTCTGAAAAGTTTGCTCTGCTGCAGAGTAAAGGGAGGAGTGCACGTAGGGAGAGTGGAAACGATTTACTAGCAACTAAAAAGTCATTGAAGGAACCTGGAGAAGGGATGGGACTAAGGTGGACTATGATGGGGACACTTTGCAGTGAGGTAACAAGGTGAAAAAAGCACATGGAGAGAGCTGGAGATGGATTCTAACAAATTGTAGTGTGTGGAGGCTGGAGAGATGGTTCAGAGGTTAAGAGCACTGGCTGCTCTTCCAGAGGTCCTGAGTTCAATTCCCAGCATGGTAGCTTGCAGCCATCTATAGTGGAATCTGATACCCCCTTCTGGCATGAATGTATGCATGCAGAACACTCATATATAAAACATAAATAAAATATTTTTTTAAAAGAAAGTTATAGTGCGTGTTTACCAGGTAGGTAGTGGGTGCAGGTAGAAATGGTGACTCAAAGGCACAATATTACCTAAGTAACAAAAGCATGGAGTGGCCACTCTTGAGTGCACATTGCACACTGCGTTTTCAAAAATATATATGTGGTATCATTGTGTTGGCTGCACATAAACATGAGGACCTCTGTTAATTGGCTCATTGCTGTTTCAAAATACCTGGTAAATGCGACTTAAGGAAGGAAAGGCTTATTTATACTCTGGGTTAAAAGGATGGGCGGGTATGATAATGAGTGAGAGCCACTCCAGCTGTGACCCACAGAATGTGAGGCAGCTGGTCACATTGTGTCTAGAGTGAGGAAGCAAGGACAGATGAATACTGGTGCTCCACACATGTTCTCCTTTTCATTCTGTTCAAGACCTCAGCCCATGAAATGGTGTCACTCAAATTTTTGGGGTGGGTCTTTCCTCCTCAATCAATCCTCTCCCAAAGCACCCTTACATACTCACTCATAAGTCCATACCTTAGGTGACCCTAACTTACTGAAGGTGAATACCAAGATTAATCATTGCAAGGAAGGTTTTTCAAACAAGCCTCTAAAAGAGAAGACATGTCTGTCAGAGTGGCCAGGGTCTTTCTGACCTTAAACCAGTGACACAGTTTTTGTGCTAGAGCTACCAAGAGGTTTCTTTGAGCTGAGGCTTCTTTAGAAACCATTTTTCAAAAGCTGAAGCAAATGCAATGATACACAAAATAACATATATCAAGTGTTCCTCTGAGCTTTTCTGTGGATCATTTTTCATTTTTAAGTGAATTACCTTATTTTAAAATGAGCTATTTTAGTCAAGTAAGATGTTAATTTTGCAATTATGAAATTAGCTAATTAACCAGATTTTTCAATGTCAGTGAGAATATGGGTTTGTTTTCGCAACTCCCTAAGCACAAACTAATTAAATAGAACTTATTAGTACAGATCATGACCTGGGCAAAACCACACCATCCACTCATAAAATTTCAGAAATGACTGATATTTTTTCCCTTTTTTGACAGTATATTTTATAATTCTGTATATGGGGAAAGCTATTTGTGTTTCTAAAGAAAATGAATTACTGTCTGAACAGAGTAACCCATTTGAATATAACTTTTTATAACCTTGTGTAAGCTCTTTGTAAACTGACTCTGTCTTATGTTTTCTAGAGAAAGCTACAAGCAATGGGAAAATTTAAGAGGTAAAATAGAGGCTATCAAAGAACATGAACTGCCACAAACAGTATATGTGTTTTGAGTTTAAAACTAAACATATGTTTTGATTATAAGATTTAAATATAGTCATTGTTCTTATGATGGCTCCAAATACTTCTGTGACACAATGACTAGGTTTTCTTTTTTAATGATTACACTAATACATTTTTCATTTACATTGATTTAAATATTGAAACCTAAACTTGGTACAAAATGTTTCTGCATGTTGAAATTAATGATAAGTTTATATCAATATATGAGTTAATTTTCTAATTTCTGTGACATGTTTTTTTTTTTTTTTTTTTGGTTTTTTCGAGACAGGGTTTCTCTGTGTAGCTTTGCGCCTTTCCTGGAACTCACTTGGTAGTTTGTGGTGGCCTCAAACTCACAGAGATCCGCCTGCCTCTGCCTCCCGAGTGCTGGGATTAAAGGCGTGCACCACCACCACCCGGCACATGGTTGTTTTAATAGTCACAACCTGACACTGAAGGCATGTTGTCTCACTACAGAGTAGAGCAATAGTTATAAAAGACAATAAATAGTAACATATACTTGAATGTAAATAAAGTGTGAATATATTAACTTAATGTGATGAATTCAGGCATGAAATCTCACCAGCAATGATTCCATATTCTTGGAATATGAAGACGAATAAAAACATAACCACAGAAGGAGCAGTCCCATACAGAGGCTGACAACTAATCAGAGTGCTGAGAAAAGAGACCAAGAGTGCTTTTCCTTAAATGAGAAATGTATAGCAATATCTACCACACCCTGATAAGGCTTAGAGAGCATTCAGAGGTAGAATAAAGAATAAATATAAAAATGCTAGAGGATAGGGCAGAATGCAGTGAATTTCTGGACATGGACATCTCATTCATGATTTCTTTCAAAAACAATACAGGTCTGGCCCCTAGCTTTCTCCCAGGATTTGTGGAAAAAAATCTAACAATCAGCTGGAAATATAATTTGAGGGATGTTAAATGAATCTAAGCACACCAAGCTCTTTAGTCCATTCATTTTATTTTTCTAAATCAATTCTATCTACACAGCTTCTTTTCTGTTTTCACACATAACTCCTCTCAGTCCCTTCTATTGTTCCTTCATCATTTATCTAGTTCTTTCCATGTTCTCCTCATTGTTACACACACATGCACACGTGCGCGTGCACACACACACACACACACACACACACACACACACTCATTAACAACTTGTTAGTAAAAACTACAAAGTAAACTCTCAGGGACAACTATTCTAATAGGAGTCACACTTGGCAAAGACTTGGTCAGCTTAATTGGTAATTGACAACAGCTGTAATTTGTAAAACGTTCTAGCTACCTCTTAAAGGGATAGCCACAAGGGTTACAAGGGAAGAAATTAAACCAATGAGAGATTTAAGGAAAAAGCAAATAATACATGTACTATTTTATGTGATTAATAATATCCAGACATGGTTAGTCAGTTAACACCCTTTTTTCTGTTAATCTGAATCTAAGAACCTATACATAATTAGTCTACTGAGCCTAAAATCTTGCATTAAAAACTGGTATTCAATGAGTGCACCCTCTCTCTGTCTCTCTCTCTCTCTCTCTCTCTCTCTCTCTCTCTCTCTCTCTCTCTCTCTCTCTCTCTTTCTCACACACACACACAGTATTTCAACCTTATTTTAATTCTTTTAACACTACAAGTGTGGATCTTATAATAATTACTATGTGTAGAGAATTCAATGTTTTGTTTAAAGCATTTTGGTTGAATATATGTATATTTATGTTCATGTCTTAATATTAAAAATAATTTATATTTGTAAATTATTGTTGTTACTTGAATCAGAGTGGGGAGATGCTGGTGGAGGAAGCTTAGGGCAACATAGGTGCTATTAATCTCTTGAAAGACTAAGAGATACCAAGGCCAGACACCTGCACTATCACTTCTAGTTCACTATAATTCTTCTGAAGGGTTTTGATCCAACAAGGCCAGGCACCTGCAATTCTGTTCTGTGAAAGTTCTATGAGGACACTTTTTCTGGCCAATTTTGTCTTGTCAGTGGCTAAGTTTAGAGAACAAGACATCTAAGTGTCTACAGTCCATATGGAAAAATAGACTCAGTTATGAAGCATATTTTATAATGTTTCTAATCATAAAAATTTTAAAGTTAAATAAGCAACCATCTTCTAGACTATCCAAAATTATGTGTGTGTATAAGATTGAGATGCAACCATGAGATTACATGTACATATTGCATGGACATGCATGGTAAATGAGGAGATATCATAATTGTTATTGCACAAGAAGTTTACAAGAAACAGCCAATTCATTCAAAAGGCAGTAATTCCATAACGCCTTGCATGGTGGTTTCCTCTAAAGGAACCCTTATTTCTCATAGGTTGACCTTCTGAACACTAATTTTCACTTGCTGTATACTCCCATGGTCTTTTGCTGCCAGAAGCTCTCAATAGATGTCACAGCAGCTGTAGTGACCTGCATAAGATTAGCAAAATATCAAGCCAAAAATAATTATGAAATAGTTGAAGAATGTGCATACTAGGCACCACCCCTTATAAGGGGTTATTATCAGTGAATAGTTGCTGGGAAAAATCATTCTTATTTTTGGGTGTGGCCACTGAACTCCAATGGATGTCCCCACCCCTATCCCTTAAGTGCAGTATAGCATTAATTGGCTTAGAGGGCTGCTATAAAAAGAACAGGAGGAAAAGGAGTAGGAGACATGAAGTTGGAAGGTAGATATATTGAGGAGGATGCAAAATGAGTTGGGGGGAATGTGTGTCATCATAATCATATTTTATTGTTGACATGTATGAGATTTATAAATAGAATTATACACATTTATATATACATAATTATATATGAATATAGATATAATTATACATGTTTTGAAAGCAGAAAATAGAATTGTGTCAAGTACTGTGACACAATTGATACAATAATGTGGAAATCCATGTAAAATTACTCAATGGAAATTGTGACATGTATTAATGAAGAATCTAAAACCTATGGAATTGAACACTTTATTAATAAACTAAAAAAACCCTGAAACTCAACTTCATTTTTGTGAATTACCTTATTGTACATGCCAATTTATGGTGAGGTCATTTTTTTACTGGCTCATCAGTTTTTGATAGGAGATCTTCAGAGATAAATTGAAACATCTGAAGATCCAAATGATTACATAATTAATCAGACAATGATCTACTCTATGCACGTTAAATGCCCAGTGAACATTTGGAAAACTAAAAATAAAATGGAAGAAAGATAAGTGGCATGTCAGAAGACAGCCTGCTACTCGACTTGGTAGATTTTGGAAGCAATGAGTGATAATTTTAAACTAGGGATAGGGATCCAAAAATGTGAGGGCTTGATTTTGGAGGCTTATTTATTTTAATAGTATCAATTAACTGTGGTGGTATTGTGTTCCCTAAAATATTGTGTACTCTAATAAATTTATCTGGGGTCAGAGAACAGACAGCCACTAGATACAAAGGCTAGAAAATGGTGGCACTCACACCTTTAATCCTAGCATTCCAGAGATAGAAATCCCTCTGGATCTCTGTGAGTTTAAGGCCACATTGGAAATAGCCAAGTATGGTGACACACGCCTTTAATCCCAGAAAGCCAGCCTTTAATCCCAGGGAGTGGTGGTAGAAAGCAGGAAGATATATAAGGCATGAGGACCAGAAACTAGAAGCATTTGGCTTGGTTAATCATTTTGGCTGGTTAAGCATTCAGGCTTTTAAGCAGCAGTTCAGCTGAGAGCCATTGGGATGAGGACACAGAAGCTTCCAGTCTGAGGCAACAGGACCAGCTGAGGAATTGGCAAGGTGAGATAGCTGTGGCTTGTTCTCTGATCTTCCAGTTCACCCCAATACCTGGCTCCGGGTTTGATTCTATTAATAAGAACTTTTAAGATTCCTGCTATAATTAACTAAAGAATTCTGTGTGTGTGTGCGTGTGTGTGATTTGTGTGAAAGTGCCCATAGATGCCAGAAGAGGGGATCTGATCTATTGGAGCTAGAGTTACAGGTGATTGTGAGTAGTCAATGTTGGTGTTGGCAGCCTAAATTTCATCCTGGTGTACTGGTTAGTCTCTGTCCCCTGGACACAAGATAGAGCCATTTTGGAAGAGGGAACCATAATTGAGAAAATTCCTCGATCAGATTGACATGTAGGCAAGTCTATGGATATATTTTCTTGATTAGAAGTTGATGTAGGAGGGCCATTTCATTGGCATGGTGATACCTTTTGGCAGGTGGCCCTGTGGTGTGCATGAACACAGGCTGAGCAAGCCATAGGGAGCAAGTCAGTAAGCAGCACTCTTCCATGGCCTCTGCATAGGCTTCTTTCTCCAGGTTCATGTCTTGACTTCCCTTTATGATGGATTGTAACCCGAGTGTTATAAGATGAAACAAACTCTTTCCTCCCCAAATTACTTTTGGTCATGATCTTTATAATAGCAATATAAATCTTGACTAAGAAATGGCATGTGATCTTAACCTTTCCAGCCCCTAGCAAATGAATATCAATATTTGATATTGGTATGTTACTAAAGTCTCTCTTATTTCCTGATGATGCTACACGTCTTAGAATACATACATCAAGTTGAGGCAATGGTTCAGGAGATAGAGTCTTGTACAAGCATTAGGGTACCTGAGTCGGAATCAAAAGCACCCATCTAAAATCTGTATTTCCAGGCCTGGGAAGGTGTCCCCAAACAGGTAAATCCCTAGTACTAGCTAGCCAGCTGGTCTACCCTTTGGTTAGCATGTCCTAGTGCAACCCCATTTCAAACATTCAGATTAAGAAAACGCTGAGAGTCAACCTCTGGCTTCCACAGGCGCACACACACACACACACACATACACACACATGAATTCTACATGGTACACACACAAAGTATAAAACATGTGCTAGCCAAATAAATATTGAAAGTCAGTTCTAACTAATCAGCAATGTCCTTCCTGTTACTGAAATTAACATTGTGTTGAATATTGTCAGCCAGATGTCCACCTAGCTGCTGATTTGCCATTTCTATTAAAATACCTACATTTTAACCTGGCAAACAGTTCTGCCAACAAATATTTTCGAGAATCCCTGGTTAGTGTCCCACAGGCTGCCATTGCTGATAGCTCTCAGGTGCATGAAGATGCATGATAGTTGCTCAGCATCCTAGTGTATCAAATGTATCAATGGCAACAGAGGGATGTATTCAATTTTCACAGTATTTGAGCAAGCTCTGAATATCAAAGAATGGATACAAAGAAAGAACACACTACCAGAACTGCTGACAGGACATCAGGTCCAGTTAATTGTTGTAAACAGTGCATTCCCTAATGCTCCTTTTACTGGTATGCTGGCTGCTGCCAGCCACCCTCAGTGAGGGTTTTACAAATTCCCTCTTTATCTCTGACTCCAGCTGATTGACAGGTGAGCCACAAGCTGGTGGTGTTTGAAGGACTTCTCTGGATTTCTATAAAGCTATGGATATTTTCTGAACCTTCTACACCCTGTTCTAACTTCTGCCATTTCAACAGAAAGTTCTTTAATGTCCAGAAGTCTCTCGGTTGAAAAATCAGTAGAATATCGTATGGTTTAGCTTCTTCCTTCGCTTATTAAAATTCATTCAGTGAGTAAAAGTTGGATGACAGGGATTTCTCATTCAATGTTTAGTAATAATTTTAAAAGCCTGACAGCTTATTATTTTGATGTTTTAAAATATGACATAATGTTCTTCTTTTATTTGTGCTCTAATTCTAGTTACATAAAAAATGCACTTAATGTGCTTTGTTTCTTCCTTTATTAAAAGTTATTAACTCTATAAATAAAACAGCTACTACTAATTTAAAGGAAACACTATAATTACAATTTTTCTTAGAAAGGAGGTGTGACATTTTGGAATTGGTAAAATAGTGTAGATTAGAATGTCTGTCTCCTTCCGCCTCCCTCCTTCCTTTCCTTTTTCTTTCATCTCCCCTCTCCCTCACTCTTCCTAATCCTGGGAACTTTTCTTACTCAATAGAGACAGTTAGATACATATGAGAAAAAAATACTTGAAATCTGAACCAATGTTTCACAATTCTGAAAAAAAAACCAGGAGTAAGGCTTGCATACACAGAATAGGAGGAAAGCATCAGAAATACACATAGTGCCAACTGTTGGGAGTAAGTTCCCTGGACACCAAGCCTACACAATCAGTGATAAAAATCTACTACGAAAGAATGGGAAAAATTCAAAGTAAATATGGGATGGATAGATCTATCTTTACCATACATGGGAGCTAGGATTGGTAGAAGAAGTATGGCATAGTGGGAAGGGAGAAGAAGGCCTGATCAAAGTCAGTCTTTTATACTGAGACTGATACATGGGACCCTCTTGTAGAAAATGGAACTGCATAAAACTGTATCTCACAGAGATAGAGGATCGTTTGGGTTTTGAATACTTTTGTCCTTAAAGCACTGTGCTCATGTCTATGACTTTCAAACTTTGTGAACGCAAATAGCTGTCAGCTAATGTAAGTCCTGAAAGAGCAGGATGTGTCTGGCTCGATAACTGGTTCAGCATGAAAAAATGCTGAACTCTATGTCTAGAATAAGGTTATGTAGGGGGTAGGAAAGTGTATTTGGGGAAGCCTATAGAGCAACAAGGGGGGGTTATAATGATTATGATGTATTTCTTAAAAGTAAAAAAAAAAAAAAATCAGAGCCAAAAATGAAGCTGTTCATATAAGCCTCATAGAAAACAACTCTGTGAAAGTATAAATAGAGATGACTCAGGCTATTTGGTGCCACTTGAGTGCAGTCCACCTAGTGGTTAGATTTCTTCCTTGTGCCAACACCCTTTCCCTCCTCAGGACCAGAACCCAAGCTGAGGCTGGACCACGGCACCGGAGCAAGCCAAGTGACTCTTCTGTATATGTTCACTACAAAGCTGTGCTAAAACGTACTGGAAACCATACCATGCTTTTTAATGGGAACTGGTGTCCAACTTTGGATTTTCATGCTTACACAGTGAGCTCAATTACACACCAAGTCAGCTCTCTGATCTTGCATACTCTGTCCCTCTCCGTCTTCCTACCTCCTCTTTTTCCTTCTGTCCTTCTTTCTTTCTTTCCATCTTTCTTTTCTTCCTTCCTTTCTTTCTTTCATTTTCTTCCTTTTATTGTCTCCCTTCCATCTTTTTTCTCTTCCCTCCTTCTGTCTCTTTTCTCTCCCCTCCCTGCTCACTTACTTTCCATTCCTCAGCTCTTACTTACCTTCCTAGAATGAAACTAACTTAAAAGTGAAAAATATTATATTAGTAGAAGAGAGATTACATATCAGGGCATTTGTATCCCAATTGATACAGATATTATGTAGGGTTGTCCAGCTGCTAAAACAAGTCTGAGGTTCTTCTTAAATTCTAAAATAAAGGACTAGGAGCCATTAATCCCAGAGACTTTGTAATTTAAAATTGGATTTCCTAAAATTTTACTGAAGATGAAATATAGTGCCCCTCTAGCTGATTCAGTTATTTCATGTTTATTCATCAGTGTTAGATCTGAACACATTTTGCACTCCCTCATTTTTCTAAGAAAACAACAAGAGAGTAATTTTACAGTTATTTTGTGAACTGCTAATCCACAAAGTGATGAGAAAACTGTGACAACTGGAGAACTCAACATAGAGAGAGAGCCACAATTTTATGTTTCATAATGGGAAATATCTCTGGTGATGACAAGGAATCTGCAGCCCTTGACCAAGGACACCTGTAACAATCGAACTCTCTCCACCTAACCTGGAGGAAGCAGAATAAAGAACACAGGAAGTTCTTTAGGAGAATCCTCTCATTGTCACAGCATCCTCCTTCCTATTCTGGTGAGACAGATGAAAAATTCAAGATTCAGTGTTTGTGCACACATGCATATGTATACATGTGCATGTACTAGAAGCAAATATTAAAAATAATTAAAAACACACTCAAATGAGGAATATCAACTTGGGGATTTTGATAGATACCCAAGCAATTAAAAGCACTTGTTTCTCCTTTAGTAGACTAGATTCATTTTCCATCACCCTCAGAGAATGGTTCTACACTACCAGTAACTCTAGCTCCTACTGATCCAATGGCCTCTTCTAGATTCCTGGAGTACCACGCTCACATGTGCATACACACACATAGACACTTATATAAATAATTAAGTAACTTTGAGAATAAAGGAATGTCAACTTGGGAAAGAGGTTTTTAAACTACTTTCTCAAAGACAGAAATAAATATCAAATGAATGAAAAACTTCAACACAGTAGTACACACAGAAATTAGCATATTTTACCTCTGACACCAACATTTATAGATAGCTATTAAACATATACATAAGAAATGAAATAAATACATCAGAAATAGGAAAGACATTCATATAATGTTTACTTCTTTGAGAAAGAAGGAGACACACCACTCTAAAGAAAAAAATATTGATAAGTGTGCTGTATGTAAATTAACATGTTGGTAAAGATTCATGGGCACATTCTCAAAATAAAATAAAAATAATTGGATGATTTATTTGTAACATATATTAACATCAAGCTGTTATAAGACAATCATGGAAGTTTATTTCTAGAAAACAAACAAATGGGTCAGCCCACAAAATAAGAGGTAGTTTATTAATAAGAAACATGAGAAGAATACAGATGACCCATAATAAGCAGAAGCCCAGTGACATGATCAGACAGTGTATCTATCTCTGAAAGTCAAGTTAAAACATCTATAAAATAACCATGTAGATAAGCCACTTTAAATACAATGATAATTGGGCCACTGAGATGGTCAGCCAGTGGGGGTGCTTTCCATCAAGCCTGAATATGAGTTCAATTCTAAGGCTCCAAATGGAAGGAGGAACTGAATTCTACCACTCATCTCCTGACCTCCACATGCATAATGTGGAGACCACACACACAAATGCAAACATGCACACTCACATACACATATATGCACATACACACAAACACACATGCACTTTCATGTGCACACATGTGTACATACACAGGTGCACACAAACATAAATAGACTTTAAAGTATAATCAAAATATTGACAATTGACATGTTTATGGAGAAATCCATTCAGTATTCAGTGTTGGTGGATTATTTTAATTGGGTCAGTTCTTTTCAATGTTATATCTTTCCAAACTTCAAATGTATACCAAGGAATTGACCAATTACACTTCTTAGATTCATGGCAAATAGCAGCACTAAAAGATACAAATGCATCCTGAAAGACAGTCATTATATTATTTTACACAACAGAAAAAAGCTGAAACAATGTCTTAGAAAAAAATTCTTGAGTATATTATGGCATAGATAAAAGGGAAATAGGTTTATTATTTCCTAAAGGAAAATAGTTCCGAAGTGTAATTTCCTTAATGTAAAAATAAAAATCCAGGAACAACATATAAGTATGTGATGCATAGAGAATAGAGTAGGATGCTGCCAGCCTTTGGATTTTATTATGATATGGGTCTGGGAAAAGTTTCCTATTTGGAATTCCTAAACTTGGGAAATATTTGAATATTTTACCAATGATAATTGTAATTTTTTTTTCAATTAGATGCCTCCTTTTTTTAGTGTGTTATACAGTTATGGGGCTGTGGTAGTCTATCTTGAAGTTTAATGCATAGGAACAGGGATTATAAACAGTATTCATTTAATCTGCTTCCATAAGTTACTCTAAAGCAGAATTTGGCATACAATCCCCTTAGCTGCCTGAAGCAGAGCCTTTATCTCTTCTTACCCATTACAATTGAGTAGGGTGTGATATGTGTATTCTAAGGGACTGGGATTTCCAAAGCATGAAAGATACATTAGACCATAGAAACTATCATATGATTGTTTTTCATGCAAAACAAACTATTGCAAGTATGACAAAAATCATAGGTAGACAATAACACAAATACAAGATGTTGAATGGGGAGCTGGTAAAATGGCACAGTGGGTTTGAGAGTTCATAGCCTTGCCCCACTTCCAGTTTGAGACCTCGGCTTCCTGTATGCAACTAAGAGATGATCTCTCAGCTTTCTGCTCCTGTCTCTATGTCATTCCACCGTTATAGACTTCTAACCCTCTAGAATCATAAGCCAAAATAAACTCTTCTTTAAAAATTGCTGTTGGTCTAAGTATTTTGTCATAGCACTAAAAATATAGATAATACACCTGAAAATGTCTAAATGTCACTCAAGGTTAGTGATACAAGCATAATAAACATATTTTTCAAGGGAATACCACTACTTTCTGTTTCATTTCTCAAGTGGAGTAATTTTCATGCATCTCCCCCCCTCCCCCAGTAGAAGTCAAAGCATCTTGGGATAATGTCAAATGCAGTATCTCTCAAAGTCTGCTCCTTTCAGTGTGTATCTCCTGGGTAATGCCTTCTTTCAATTCTAATGAATAATTTCTAAATGTTCTGTGGTATAATATTCCTTGTTTGTATGACAGCTATAATTGTTTTGATTTTTCTGTGTTTTAATAATTATGTCAAGTATACATAAGTACAATTGTTTTTTAAAAATATAAATGGCTATTTGCTGGTAAATAATGTGAAACTTCTCAAGTGAAATCAGATAGACAACTAAGATAAACAACTTGTTATTTAAAAATCACATGTGCATTTAAATAAAGGGATTTACCAAATCATATTTGTTGTGGAAAAGAAGTTAAGGTCAGCTGAGAATGCAGGCAAGTTCCTTTAATTCCAGCACTTGGAAGGTAGAGGCAGACTGATCTCATTGAGTTCCTGGCCAGCCAGGGAAGCGTAGTAAGGTTCTTTCAAACATAGAGAAATAAATCAAAGTCATTGCATGAGACCTTGCATGGCAGGTGACAGTAGCAGGGTGACCTTGATGGACCTTGGACTGCTAAGGGATGCATGAAAGACAGGGGCAGGGGAAGGAGATTTCTCATCTTCTGATGTGTCGCTGAAAGCACATTTTCATTTACTTCATTCTCCTAAAGAACAACTTGGGTTTTTCTTCAGAAAAAAAAAAAGTCAAGACTGAGTTATGAACATCATTGATTGAGCCTACTCAAACCAGATGCTATTTGCTAAGTGGTGTTAACTGTGGAGACTGTCTTCTTCTCCTCCTTGCCAGTCTCAGGCCTTTCTATTCAATTGAATCCTCTACTGTGGCAACAGCTGTGAAAACCTGCAAAGAAAAAAGTTGTCTAAAGGATTTTGCAAAGAACAGTGAACCTAGTATCATAGACGATAGAGGGGCTCAGAAGCCTCAACCTTCTATGAAGACTGTTGTGCAGTTAATTGTTAATCAAGGGAGCATGAATATTTTCTTCAGTGGTGTAGCCATTGCTAAGATGCCCATGCTCTTGTAAAAACAAACAGACAAACAAACAAATACTTGAAGTAAAAATCTTCATCCATGTTTCTATAGCAACCTTAATGAAGCTAATTGAGACACCAATATCAAAAGTACATGAAAAGTAGAAAGATGTCAATTAGGGAATATGTAACATGAATCTTAAAAGCACAATATATCACTACAGTATAAGACAGTTCAGAAGCAGTGGGAAGAGGTTAAAAAACAAAGAAAAGGTAATGAGGATGTATATGATCAGAACACATTGTGTGTGTGTGTGTGTGTGTGTGTGTGTTTGAAAATATCATAATGAAACATATATAATCAATACATGATAATCAAAAGCATATAAACCTACTCAGATTTTATCTAATTCTAATGCTTGCCAGCAATTAACCAAAGAGAAATGAAGATGATCTTATATGACTTTCCCAAAAGGAAAATTGTTTAGCATATTGCAAAGGTCTTGCTCTGTGAGAGTCAGCTACAATATACAAAATATCAAGTTCCAAAGGAGCTCATCAGTCAAAGCTGTGATGGTCACCCAACTGCCCCACCAGGTCTCAGCAAGCTTACTCCTATTGATACTGGAGTATGTATCAAACATGTGAAAAACCTCTTACAACCAGATTGAGGATTTGACATGTGACCTATATTATCTGGAACTGGATTCTGGTCTACCTTGCCCTGACTGACAGCTCAATGAAGTTCCTATCCAGGCATGAGTGGAGGGCTCTGGTGAAACAATTGGGTAAACACAAGACCATTAGATTTACCCACTAGCTAAGCCTGCCTCAAAAGATCAACTTGTAGATACTGTATCTATCCGGGGTTCTACCAAGCTGTAGATGTAAATGGCCAGACGCCTGTGCCAAGTTATTGTGCATCTCAGATTACATGTGCCTTTGTGAGCAAACACATGTGGAAGCCAGAGGTCATCCATAAGTGTCATCCCTCAAGTGCTATACACCCAACTTTTTGAAACAGTCTCTTAATAGGATCTGGGCTTGCCAGTTAAGTCTAACTGGATAGCTAGCAAGCCCCAGAGATCTTTCTGTCTCTCCCTCCCCAAAGCTTAGGTTCCAAACATGTACTAATCTATCTGGCTTTTTTTATGTAGGCCTTTCATGTCAAACTCAGGTCCTTATATTCACTTGGCTACCATGCTACCAACTGAGCCACTTCCCTATCTCTCAAATAACTTAGCAAAAAAAAAAATGAAGTGTGTTAATTAATGTAGTATCTTTCTAGATTTTTTTTATTTTTAATGAATGCTGGGTGGGTTTTATAAAATAATATCTCTTCTAACAAATGATAGCCAATGCCACCAACTTTCTCCTAAAGTGTAGCAGGCTATGGTTAGCCATGATCTCTGAGTTTTCAGAAATGTTTCTTTCTTATTGTGGTAATCCTGAACCTCCTCTGATATCCTAAGTTCAACAACAGCAACAAAATGAGAAATAATTGCATTCAAGAGTGTGTATCCCATTGCTGTATATCCAAATTCTGCTAAGCTCAATAATTCTTAAAGTCCTCTATTAAGACTTAAGCACTAAGGTATATTTTCCTGCTTGAACTCTGCAGTTTATTCCATGTCTTGAGGCAGAATTTTAAGTTGTCATTTGCCACTCTCTGTCTTTTATTGCTGGATCAAGAGATCTCCATAGAAATAATAGGAATGCCATTACCAAATTTACCAACAAAAGCCAAAGCAGCAATGGCAGAACACAATAGATCTTTAATGTTCTCTTGAAGTTGCATCCAAATCTAAGGAGCCTGGGGCTGCTGAGCATTTCTCAATGTAACAGTGGCATCAAAGTCCAGGGATCCAGAGTACAGCTTTACCTCCTTTTGCCAAATTCATTTTTGAACCTGTGAAGGTTCAGTCATTTGTTCTAATATCATGACCTAGAGAATGTTATGAACATTCTTCTCACACCCAGCTAGTGGGGCACAGGTCAAGCACATGGCTACAGAAAACTGCAGGAACTTGAAGTTGTGTGGCAGGTAACTAGGAACCTAAAGAAAAATCCATGCCTTGCTAATCAAGGGACGAAGAGGAAAATGAAAAGAAAGAAATAAAACAAACAAAAAAGGAACTTTGAGTTGATTTAACCCACTGTTCTCTGGCTTCATTTCCAGTGAGTCTGCATTTAGAACCCTGGGTCTGGACTTGATATAATATTGGGTTCCAAAACATATTTGTATTCTTATACTACCTTGAAAATATTTACTTACATACATATATGTCTATATTTTTATATATGTTTGTATATATGTGTATGTATATGTTTCATATATATTTGCTTAAAAACGTTTGGCTAGCTTAGAGCCAATTCAAAAGGAGAAGAGAGCTCTCATCTAAAGCTCCAATTCAAAGATGAATTAGATTATTCTCTATATAATTATATATAATAATATATATTATATTAGCTAAAAAAAATCCTGCTATTCCCACCTCATGTGCAAGGTCTCATGGAGTGATCTTGATTTATTTCTCTTTTTCAGGAGATCATACATGTTTATTTGCTTAAAAAAAGTTTGACTAGTTTAGAGCCAATCAAAGGAGAAGAGAGCTCTAGCTCAAAGCTCTAATTCAAAGATTCTGTGACAACTTAGGCTTGACTTAACTCAATGTTCTCTAGATTCATCTCCAATGACTCTGCATCTAGAAACCTGAGTCTATACTTGAGATAATATTCAGTTCCCCAACATATTTGTATTATTATACTTCTATGAAAACATGTGTGTGTGTGTACATGCTTGACATTCTCTGCCTTTGCAATAACTAGTTCTAAATTATTCTCTTTTCAATTAGATTCTCTTGTTTGACCACATAGGGGCCTGTATTTGTATCCCTAACATCCACTTAAGATCTGGCATGGTGGCATGTGTTTATATTTCCAAAACTGAAAAGGCAGAGATAGGAGTATCATGAGGTTTGGAGAGCTCCAAATTCACTGAGAGACCCTGTCTCACTCACATACACCAAAGGTGGAGAATAATTGAGGAAGACACCCAACATCAACCTCCCATCTCTTTACACATGCACACATACTAGCAGTCTCACCCCCACATACACATGCATACATATAAGCATAAAGACATAGCTACACAGAAATGTATAAATATAAATTTCATTTATGTTTAAGTACTATTGTATATTTAAACTATGACTTTGATGACAGGTACATCAATAGCTTAAACTAGTTTCTTTCCATATTAAATTAACAAAAATTATTTTGTTTGCAATTTTTGCATTATCTCTTTTTCTTCTTTTTGCCTTTTATATAAAAATATAAATCCATTGAGATCATTTATTGAATTTTTATCTTATAAAAAGCTTGATTTAGAATAAATAACTTATTTAGTAACTATAAGCACTAGTTAACTCACTTAAATGCATGAATTTTAACTTTAATCAAATGCCAGATTTAAGGAAAGGAAGAAAATAACTTTATTAAATGCACATCTTTGGCTCCATAAACCTCATGCGTCAACCACAGTTGATTGGTGATAACTTTGGAGAGTCTGACAGTGAGAGGCTTTCAGCTTTTCACTGAATGTGGCGCAGTGGGAAAGTTTTCCTTGATTAATTAAGGTGCAGGTGAAGTTATGACAACATGAGGGATGACTTAGATAGACCAGACAGCTCACATGGTCATGTGTGATTAGAAGCACTTGGGACTTGATGAAAGCAGATTATACTTCCTGAGCTCTAGCGTGGGAACGGAGATGATGACTTTTTAAAACCCTATGAAGCAATGCTGAGGTTGCTAGTGCACAGGCTGGACTTGAGTAAGGGTGTGATACGCATCCCTGGATAATTAGACTATCTCTTGCAGAGTACTTTGTGTTATGTAAATAAAAATTCATACATGCATGCATGCATGAAACTAATATTTATTGACTCTTCACTATGTAGTGAGCAATTTTCTATGTGTAGAAGTCCAGCCATAAATAAAATAATTGAAAACTATTTCTCTTGCCGATATCATGTTCAGATGTGTGAGAAGAACAGGGAACAGCAGAGATTGCACAAATAATCCAATGAGTGTCAAAAACCCTTAACAGCAGAAGGCCTGGAGAGGTGGGATCATCAGTTAAGAGCACTAGACACTCTTGCACAGATCCTGAGTTACGTTCCTAGCAGCCACATCTCGTGGTTCCCAACCATTTGTAACTCCAGCTAGGGGGTCTGACACCCTCTCTGGTCTCTGCAAGCAGCAGCAAAAGTGTGTGGGGAGCTAAGTTAGCCAATTGTTTTTAAGCAAATAAAAGAAGTCTAATGCCATTCTCTCACAAATATAACAGGGCTAAATGGAAAAAAAAAATCCCACTAGGTATCCTTAGGATTTTTAAACTAATTTATACCTAGTTATTCTGTCTGACACACACACACACACACACACACACACACACACACACACACACATATATAATTGATTTTAATAGTGTTATTCGAGTTTTAGCCTAAATCCTAATAAACCAACTGCAATAAAAGAAGAGCTAGCAAAAAAAAAAAAAAAAAAAAAAAAAAAAAAAAACACTCTAAACCTCATGGCCTCAAATGCAAGGCTAGGCTAGATGTAAAGATGAGATCCAGCCCCAGCCCATTGTCACTATTTCTTATGTTAAGTGTCACAGGGATAACTCATTAGACATTCACCAAAAGCAACATAGGATAACCTTTGCAAAGTGGATAACAAAGGGGATGAGAGCTCCAGCCTAAGAAAAACAAAGATATTATGTGAAGGGAAGAACTGTAGAGCCGCTTAATATTTGTGCCAAAGTAAAACCAATTCATGTATAAGAAATGAAATCATGCCATTGGCAAATGTAACTGCTTGCCATGTGTGATGGAGTAGAGATTTTCTAGATGAGCACAGGAGTTAGAAAAGCTTGTAGAATTATTTTCACAGCTGACTATAACCTGGGCAAATTACTTAGCATTTTATATTGCTAAACTAGTTTATTAGATTCTTATAGTCAAGCCTTTTCTGATACTGGTACTTCACTGAGCCTTCAAGCAACAATGATACATATATACACATATATGAATGCATACAATAGACAATGTGGGCATTAAGCCAACTAACCTGCCCTAAACATTTTTTTTTTGAGACAGGGTCTAGCCATGTATAAATGGCTGGTCTATAACTCATTGTGTACATCAGGGTGACCTTGAACTTACAGTAATCTTGCTGCTTCTGTCTTCCAAGTGCTAGAATTACAGGTGTGTACCTCCATGCCCAGCTTTCCTGGGATTTTCTTAAATCCTCACATCAGAGGTAAATTACCAGCACAAAATAATAACTTGCTTTTATTCCATTTGGTAGCCATAGAAGAAAAATGTTGTCAGGGAACACCGAAGTAGGACAAATGTTAAAGTTAGAAATGCATGCAGCATTTCTGCCTGAAATCTCTAGTCTGGATTCCAACACTATCTACAGTTTCAACTGTATGAGGGTTGGTTATAAATCTCCATGACATAAACACTCTACCATATTGCCCTCTGTTCTAGGACCAACAAGAGCATCAATCTAGAAATACTCCAGTCTTCAAACTGAGAAGGACACACTCAAAACTGTTCAATTTTCCAGCTTAGATGAGAGGTCAATTCATTTCTTGCTGAGCATACTCCATTTTAGGGCCTAATTTACCCACAACCTTCCCTTGCGTGTTCTCCATCCCTCACTCCTCCCCCTTTCTCTCTCCCTCTCTTCTATTCTTCTTGTTTAAAAAATGAGATTAACTTTGCTACTTGATGTGACTTTTCCCTTCATTTCTGCATTAAAAGCTCTAGTACCATTTTGCACAAGTACCATTGTCTGAGAAAGTGCTGCATTTTTCATAGATGTTCTGTGTATAGAAATGAATTAAAGGAAGGCCTAATGTATAATTATTTGTCTTCTTGCTTTTTGTTCTTTTTTAGGTGTACCTATTATTATAAAAATAATCATCTCAAAGGCCTTGCATTTAAATCAGATAAACTACTTGATGAGTGGATGATAGTGGATTACAGGAACATACACACTGGCAAACATGGGAAAGACACAGCCATCTAATCTTCCTGGTCCCTCTTCTGTGATCATTTATTCCTCCATGTGAAACAAACTATTCTTTCTATATCATTTATATTTTTATCAGGGGAAATACAGAAGAGGCCCTTCCCCCAAGCTGTTAAGAATAAAGATGGTTATGGATCAACATTGTTCAAGATAATGTTGAATTCTTAAACGGTTTAAAAAAAAAGCACGGGGAAATATACGTTCTATTATTGATGTAAGAACAGATTTTTGTTGTATTTGGAAAATGAAAGAATTGGCCCTTAGAGTTTTAAGGAAATATTAAACTCAAAAATCATCAAATGAATGTTTCTTCTGATGTTTAAATAATATAATTATCAATTGTAAACACAATCATAAAGTTATTTATATTTTATAACCTATTATGTTTTACAAATGCTTTTCCATATGTTGTGATGCAATTTTGTCCTCATAAATACCCTTGTGAAGGAGGGCGTGGAGTTATTAATTTCCCTCTTATTCTCAGAGGCAGCCCCAAATCCTCACTGAGTAGATTAAATATGCATAACTTCATTTTTCATTCCCTGGCTGATTCCAGAGTCAATATCTTAATATTGCTAAAAGAAGTTGTCTTCCTTAAACTAAGGCTGCTGTGATACATAGAGAATATTTATAAGGTAATAAGCAAGCAATTTTATGAAGGTGAGTCCAAGTGTTATAAAATCTGCACACATAATCTTTATTACATAACCTTGATTATCAGAAAGGAAATGTTTCAACCAGGTACCTGAGAAATTTTTTTCCACAAAATACACATATACTTTTATTAAACTATATTTTCATTTGCATGTGTGTATATGTGAATGTGTGTGTGTGTGTGTGTGTGTGTGTGTGTGTGTGTGAATCTGTGTTACCATTTACTGTTTGCTTGTGAGATTGGAGCATAGTGGACTCAAGAAGTGTTTGCCTCACATGTGAAAAAAAAAATTTCAAAGGTGAAAAGAAAGAGCCGGTAGCAGCAGAAGTTATATGATAGTTATGACCCAGAATGGCTTTCAATGGAAGTCAGGTGTCAGGGGACCACCATGAAATTCACTAACAATATCAAACTTAGAATGAAGAAAGTAGTAAGGCCAGTGATGTTCAGGTCAAATGCTGACAAAAGAAACCACGAGAAACTTAAAAAGACACCAATCTTGCAAGGAGTGTGGTTATAGAGCTTCTATCTAGGAGGAACTTTTCACATAAAAAGGATATATATATATATATATATATATATATATATATATATATAGAGAGAGAGAGAGAGAGAGAGAGAGAGAGAGAGAGAAAGAAAGAAAGAAAGAAAGAAAGAAAGAAAGAAAGAAAGAAAGAAAGAAAGAAAGAAAGAAAGGACACAAGTCAAACAAAGATGTCTGCATATGTCTGCATGTGACATATCAACTACAGATTTTCTCTGGCTTTGTAATACTGTACCATCCCTCACCAACAGTGCTCATTTGGGATATAAGTGCTGCAGACATTTCTTTTCTATGTGAATGTATATTAAACCACATAGCCTGGACAGATATTTGGGATAACTTTTCCAGTTACTATATTAAAAGAGTAAGAGGAGCTGAGGACATTATTTTTACTAATCTCTTTATTCAGCCCATTATATTCACAACAATGTACATTGCTATATACAACCAAGTTCTGCATTACTGCATATACACATATTGTAATAAGCAGTCAACATAAACATATTATATTCTTAAGGACAATAGATGAGCAAATTGTCAATGTGTGGAGCTGTATCCTCATGACAAATCCTAATCAAAGGTGTGAACCTTTTAAATTTAAGAGTCACGATATCTTCGTTTCATTGGCTATACACATGTATTAGGAAAGAATGTAAAATGTAGCCACCCTCTAGCTTAATACCTTTGGTTAGCTAATAACTGGAACACAAGTTATAACTGAAGATTTAGTTTAAGTTTCAATATAGTATTGCTTTGCAAAGTTGAATAAATTGGACTACTATTGCTATTCTTCATAGGCAGGTTGAGGAGTTTTGAAACATGGTGGAAACATGCCTGTGGATTTGTCTAGGCTCCTGTTTCCAAAATGGTCTAACCATGATGGAAGGCCCACCCAGAGCATGTACAGTACCTTCCAATGGACTGTGGACCTGAACTGATTACAAAGGAGAAAGTGAGCTGAACACTGGGGTTATTCTTTCTCTGCTTTCTGACTACAGATGAAATGAAAATGTCTTCTGTAACTTGCCTGCTTCCCTGTAGTGTAACACTCCCTTCTCCAGCTACTTTTGTTGGGAATTTTTTCATATCAAGAAGAAAAGTAACACACTGGAGGAGATTATTTAACATTCATTCATTTAACCATCACAAGAATTTTGCAGGCCGGGCGTTGTGGCGCACGCCTTTAATCCCAGCACTCGGGAGGCAGAGCCAGGCGATCTCTGTGAGTTCGAGGCCAGCCTGGGCTACCAAGTGAGCTCCAGGAAAGGCGCAAAGCTACACAGCGAAACCCTGTCTCGAAAAAAACAAAAAAAAAAAAAAAAAAAAATTTTGCTAATAATCCATCCATATAAAATTTGATTATATACCCATATATATGTCTCTCTCTCTCTCTCTCTCTCTCTCTCTCTCTCTCTCTCTCTCTCTCTCTCTCTCTCTCTCTCTCATACACACACACACACACACACACACACACACACATACATGCACACGCACACACACACATTTTCCCTGAAGGTATAAAATTGTAAAAAAGCAGGTCATGTAAAAAGAGTGATTGTGGCTGGGCAGCAGTGGAGCACGCCTTTAATCCCAACACTCAGGAGGCAGAGCCAGGTGGATCTCTTTGAGTTCGAGGTCTACAGTGTAAAATCCAGGACAGACACCAAAACTACACAGAGAAACCCTGTCTTGAAAAAAAAGAGGGATTGTGTGTGTGGATTGTACATGTGGATGTGACCTATCTCTGTAGGGAATTTAGAGGTCGTGCAGTGAACACGTGGAGGTCAGAGGACAGCCTCAAGTGTGGTTATTCACCTTGTTTAAGATAGGGTCTCTTCATTGTTTGTTGCTGTAAACGCCAGGCTAGCTTGCCCGTGTGCTTCCAGGAATTCTCCTGTCTTGCTTCCCATTTCATTGCAGGGAGTGCTGGGCCATACGCTACTGCATTTTTCTTTATGTAGGTTTTCGGATTTGAACTCAGTTCCTCAAGTTTTCCTGAAAAGTACATAACCCACTGAGACTTCTCTCCAGTCCAAAAGAGGAACTTGTATTAGAAGTAAAATCAAGGATTAGCTTTTCCAAATGTCCATTTTCTTCAAGTATTTTATTTAAGGACATGTGTAGCAAACGTCAGTACATAGAGGAATAGAAGACAAGGAAACTTTGAAGATAACTCCCCCTGAATTTCTGTGAAGAGGAAAAAATGTCAACACAGTATGTAGAGATAACTGATAAAACCCAACTACAGTACCCATTCTTTGTAGCCTGTAATAAGAAGTTTCACTTGTGCTAATATCCTTTCACACCTGGTTGTGAAGAATACTCTTCTCCAACCCTAGGAATCTGCCAAATCCCTTTCCTGGTGTTATGGCTAGAATTGTTTGTCAACGTAACTGGATTTGGAATCAACTAAAAGGATATCCACTTGGGACTTGAGTGAAAGCCTTTCTTGATGACATTATTTGAAGCAGAAAGACCCACAGTAAATGTGTATGGCACCTTCTGTTAGCAGCATGAATGAGAGGACATGTAGGAAGGAAATTGCTTTTTGTTTGCTTATTTTCACTCCACTGGCAAATCCATCACTCTTGTTGTGGTCACTATTTACTACTTCATTGATATTAGTTCCAGCTTCTTTGATGCCAACATAGACTGAAGATCCACAGATTTCTAGGAACCCTCATATTTCCATGCCAGATTGGAACTGCTGAGATATCCAGTTTTTTGGACTGTGCAATTACTAGATTCTCAGTCTCTCCAGTGTGGTGGGACAGCCATTATTGAACTACCCAAACCACGTGATGTAAGCAAACCTAGTATATCCCATCTTAGTATATTCTTGTTCTCCTCTGGCTCATATGCCAGTCTCTAGAGAAAACAGATCATTGGCTTCATTGAATAGAGAAAGAAAACTATCAACACCAAAATACACAGAACCTACACTGCATGAACTCTTGTCTTCAATAAAAAATTAATGAATCCTCCAAATGTTAATTGAAGCACGGTGTTCATAAAACCGTGATCTTTGTTCCATAAGCCACTCTCTGAAATCAGAAAGCTTAATAGTACAAGTTATTTTCCTTCCTTTAATAGAAAATATGAAATAAATGCAGTAGCACTGTCACTCATATGAAGAGAAGCAAATCCAGATTTAAATCACTCACATATTTGACCACACTGAGTTCATATTTGCTTTATCTTGTTCAGATCTGGAAGTTAGGAGGTAATGCATTATCATTGAAAGAGGTCATTAAATGTCTACCAAAAAAGAAAACTTTAAATCCTTTGAAATAATTCATTTGAACTTAAAAAAGATGGTTCCAGAATACATCATGGGCACTCAACTGCATAAATGTGGTTCAGAAAGTCATCATGGTGAAAGGCTGAAAGAGAAGGGAAGAAAGGTAAAGTATTATGACAAAAAGACAGTGTTCAAATGCAAAATGATGGGGAAGGTCTTCTTAGACATGAAAATGTTCAAAAAGGTTAGTTGTTGTTGTGTATTTACAGAATGTATGTTTCTAAAGTTTACTTTATTTCTACATATTTGCCCAAATCTATGATCTTTGTGTACAATAACTTTACCAATGAGAAAATTTAATGGATTGGATGAAAAAAAAATGAACAAGATGGAATGAATTGAAGGGAATTATACAGTCTTATATAATGAGATGCCAAAGCTGGTAATTCAATTCATAAAATTTATTTTTCCTTTATTTTTATTTTATGTATATATGTGTGTTGCATGAGTATGTATGTCTGTGTACCACATACATGCAGTATCCACAGAGATCAGCAAAGATTGCCAGGTCCCTTGGAACTAGAATTACAGACAGTTGTGGACTGCCATGATGGAGCCGGGAATTGAACCCAGATCCTCTACAAGAACAGCCAATGCTCGTCACTGCTGAGCTGCCTCTCCAAGCAAGTGACATTTCAATTCTTTTCTTTTTTAAGATTAATTTTATCATTTATTCACATGTAAATGTCTATCTGTGTTAATGTAAGTACTGGTGATGGCCAGAAGAGGGCATTTCATTCCCAGGAACTAGTGTTATACACAGTTGTAAACTGCCATGTGGGACCTGGGAATCAAACTCAAGTCCTCTACAAGAGCAGCCAGTGCTCTTAACCACTGAACCATCTTACCAATTCTGAAAAGTCAAGTTTTAACTCATTCTTAACTCATGTTAGCTTTTAAGAGCTAGATTAGGACCTTGGAATATGACTCTGTGAGTAAGAATATTTCATTGTGTTTCAGAAGACCTAACATCAGCTCTCAGCACCGACATCAGGAGCTCACAACTGACTGTACTTCCAGCTCCAGGGAAGGAAATGCCCTCTTCTGGTCTCTGTGGGAACCTGCATGCATGTGCATATACATACATACAGAGAAACACAATAAAATAATAAGATAGACCTTTTAATTAAAAAGCACAACAAATTTGACAAGAAGTATTTATATACATATATATGTATAAATATATATATTATATATTTATGCCTATGTGTTTATATATTTATGTCTATGTATATATATATACCATATATATATATATACACATATATATATATATCCTAAATTCTGCTCACAACAAAAGGTAAACACAATTGAAAGTAATTAATTGCAACATTTATTTATGTAGGCAAGTAGGCAAAACATTTTAGGTACCTTTAAGTATAATTAAGTAATATTTCAGAACATCAGTTGTGTAAGGCCACACAGGATCTACCACTTTATATAAGATACAAGTTGTCTCAAAGTGATTGACCCCAGTAATTTAGGTGACTCTGGACATAAGGAAAAGAATTACAAAGACAGCTCTTAAATAAATGTTTTGTTTCATTAACTTTTCTAAGAAGGCTCACAAGATGGCTTACCAGTGAATAGATTTACCACTCAAACCTGATGAGTGGAATTCCAACCCAAGCCCATGGAAATGTATGAGATATCCAGTTTCCCAAACCTGTTCTGTGACCTCCACTAGCATGTCAAGGTACATGTCCAAACCAATACCAAATACAATAAAATGTAAAAACTAATTTTGAAACACCCATAAGTAGGTATGACCTTCTAGCTTTTGAGTTTCTTCCATCTGGCTGTCCTTGCTGGCATTTTGACCATGTGAGCCATCAGAGGGCAGCAGACTCTTTTAGCATTGTAGTTATAGATGGTTGGGATGCATCTGATAGGGGTTCTAGAAACTAAATGTGGGTCATCTGGAAGAGTACCAAGTGCTCTTAACCACTGAGTCATCACTTCAGCCAGCGAATGTCATGTTTTAAGCTCATAGGCCATGGTAATTTTGATATAAATATAATATAATATATATATATATATATATATTTCATAAAAAACAAGCAAACAATTTAAATCAACCAATGCCAATTTCTTTGCTTTAATTTGAATCCAACTATACAGATTGCCACGTCTTTCAAATGTGATTAATGGGACTTTCATACAATTGCATTGGTGTAATTTTGCAATGGTGTGTTTAAAGTCTCACGATTCAAATCACTCTTGTGTATGAACACCCTGCTATGACACAATCAAGACAGGGTAACTTTGAAAAATAATAACTTAATTCATTTTTCCTCACAGTTTACAACAGTGAATTCAGGAAATAGAGTCATTGATCCTACTCTAATTGGTTGGCACCTTGCTTTTGATCACCACTCCTCAAGGTGACAGTGATGCCCTTTCATTTTTGCTGACCTGTCAATACACTTTTGGAGTGTTGCAAATTGCTCAAAGGCATTTGACATCACAGAAGATGATGAAAAATTATCTTACATCTAACTGCAATGTTCTCACAACTCTGAAGGACCCAGAATTTAAAAAGCGAAAAGCATATTAAATGGCTCAGACAGGAACTTGCATTGCAAGTCCTCTCAGAGTTGATGAATACTCTTGGTAAAAGATGCCCCAAATAAAGCCCACAACACATAACTTTTTCTTATGGGTATTGTTTGTCTCCTCCTCCCTTGCCCTCCTTCCCCTCCCATTTTCTATCCCCTCCTTCTTCCTCTCTTCCACTTTCCTTATGTTTACTTTATGTATGGCTCTCATCAAAGGCTTAGGCCATGTTTACAATTTAAAATATTTCCTTACTTAGAAGAGCCTTACAAATATACCCCTGTTCTGATGAGCAGGGAATCCCTTTTGATTATGCATTCTTTGTGTACTTCAGTGCCTCTTACTAGCGCCTCTTACTTAGTATCTCACTTTGATACTTCCTTCATGGATGTCTTCCTTGCCTGAATTGGTGCTCCTTTCACAGTGGATTTTGTTTCATGCACTGTTTGTTCCCATGGTCTCCATCCCGTCATTGTCCTTTGCCAGTCTCTGGTCTCATGACCCGCCCTTAAAAGAGAAAGGTGTCAGGAAACAAAGGAGAGAAAATAGAACAAAACATAAAGATGTATCCTTTCTTGCCATATTATTGTTAAAAAAATGTGGGGGGCATAGTGTAATAGTCTTTGCTTGTTGAAATCTGTGCAACTAAAGTTTAATGAACCTTTTGTGATGAGGTCAATAAAGTCTGAAGTAGTATTCTGTGAGTTTAATTTGACATAAAGATGTGGAAGAGATGAAGAAAAGACATTATGAGAAAGGACGAAGGCCAGTGTGAAGTACGTGTAGCTGAGAGGTAGAGGCTTTAGGCTTTCTCTTCTTTTTGAGAAAATGCACTGTGTATACCATACCCACGTCATTAGCAAAATGTGCTTTGGATTTAGAAATAATGCCTGGATTTTCCTAAGATGTGTTTGGTTTGACCCCCACTTCTGTATCATCAAGTAGTGATAGTTTCTTCAGAGCTGTTTCCAATGATTCAATTTGAACATGTATACATACCTCCCATGAGTTTTCCAGATGTTCATTCCGGTGAATATGACTTAGTTTTCTGTTAATCTACATGCAAATGCTTTCTCTTCCACACTTGAAGTTATTTGAGAAAGCATAAATGATGAGAATATGGTATCTGTTTAAGCTTGTGGATATCTTCTTCACTTTGCTAGGAAATACATATCTTCCTACTTTTATGATTAAATTATTACTTGTCTGGGACTGGAATGATGGACGAGTAAACATTCTGCTTTTTGTGGAGGAGCCAAGTCTGGTTCTAAGTATCAGCATAAGATGGCTCATAATGGCCTGTTATACCAGTTTCAGGGGATCAGATGTTTTCTTCTGACGACTCACATGCACATAAGTACAGGGAGTTACAGACACATGCACACAATTAAAAATAAAATATTTATAATAAGCTGGATGTCTTAGTGTATATATAAAATAAGATCAAGTGTTTGCGCTTCATCTTGCTCCATATCTGTCTCTTGAAAAATTAAGGTCCAGTAGATAGCTCAGAGGATAGAAGCATTTGCTGTTTAAGTCTAGTGATCTAAATTCACTCTCCAGATCCCACTATTGAAGACGGGAGCCAACTCCTTTATCCTCTGACCTCCATACATGTATTGTGGTATGGCATGAACACATGTCTTCACTCTATCACATATGTGTATGCACATAATACACAATAATGATAGATAACATTTTTTTAATTTCAACATAAAAAGAAAGGCAGCTATTTTTGTTTGCTCTGGAGCTACAAATTCATTATATTTCAGAAACCCTTTTTTTACAAATTAAAAATACACTTAGTTCACATGTATACTATGAGATGATTTGTTTTAGAATAACAATAGCTTTGTATGAAAATGATGCCGATTGGATTATCATCATATGGAAAAACAGATTTATATCTTGATAGCTCTCAGAATTATTTGATAATGTAATGTGCACTTTAGAAACAGTGGTGTGGTGAAAAGGAAGCTTAGAGGCCATCATATCAACACTTTGTTTTGGAAGACAGAAAAGCAGGAATGAAGTAAGTTATGAGCCTCCTGTTGACTGAATTTATCATCAGTGTAACAGGAAGGAGACTAGGGATCTCAACTCATACTGCTTCAGATTCAGCTATGCTACTCAACTCTGGGTTTCCTGGAAGACACTCTGTAAATCTTTTCTGAAAATTAGAACACAACATCAGAATTTAGTTGCATCTCAATGCTGAATCATGCCAACAGCATACTAGGTATTTTTGTTTGCGTTGGTTTTGTTTCTCTTTTCTTTTATTGCTTGATGCATACATTTTAAAAGCAGTGAAAGAGAGGAGCTTAGATGTCCAAGAAAAAAAAAAGATACATAAAGAAGTAATGATACATATATACAGTGGAAGCTTTTAACTCACTCAGTAAAAAGTAATTATAATATTTGTTTAAAAAAGTGGATAGAACTGGAAATAATTGTATTAAGTAAAATAAGTCAGATTCAGGAAACACAACTCCAACCTTTTCTGTCAGAGGTGAAATCATGATTTAATCATGTGTAGAGACTCACACACACACACACACACACACACATACACACATACACACATACGCGTGTTTGTGTGTGTGTGTGTGTGTGTGTGTGTGTGTGTGTGTGTGCGTGTGTGTGTGTTTGTATAGAACATGAAACATAAAGCAGGCAATGAGAGAGGAGAGGAGGACCTTTAAGGGGACACATAGTGGAACTCACATAGGCGGACAGCAGATGGGATGACTGTTAGTGAGGAGAAAGATAATCAAGATGGGGAGAAGGGATGAGAGATTCAGTACATGAAAGAAATAATGTAAATTTTCCTATGCGGATGAAAATGATTTACTGAATCCTACAGCCCTGTGTACTGAGAAAAACTAATTAAGGCATGCTGTGTTTTAAGATTTTACTATTTTATTTTTAAGACACTATTTTTCACAAGTCCCCTTGCACAAACACGTTAAGCACTATTTGCCCTGCTAGGCTTCTGCCTTATAAAACATTATTACTGTATGTAAGCGTGTATACATCATATTTCCCTACCTCAATTACTGAGTGTAAGATTGTGTAAGCATTTATATATTAACATCTAATTACTAAAACTGCATTCCATTTTTCAGAGCTGAAGCATAGAAATTAGAAAAAAGCTGAGATTTAACATAAACAAAGTAAAATAATGTTTAGCAACATAATTAAGTCAGTTAGCTAATGTTTATAAACTTTCATGGTTTTAAATAGAAAAACAGGCACACTTTGGGATTTCATGTGGAAATTATTATATACTCCAAAATACTAGCAATGCCTTTTGCAGCTAGAAAAAAAAATCTGCATGAAATATGCACTGTAGGCTTAGCAGGGGTAGGTATAGAGAAGCATATGTCAGCAAATGAACAATGACAAAGAATTGTTAGTAAAATAAAAAAAAAATCCAAGCACAAATTCAGATAATGTTTCTAACCAAGTTATGCAATATTTGTATAATACTCATTATTAATTTCTAGGAGATAAGTAATTTTGCCCAGCATTTCTTCTTAGTAAGTTAAGCACTAAATTTTATTGGTAAGACCCATGTATAAATATATAAATATCTACGTAGCTTCCTTTTTCAAAGGATTTCATTTCAGGCCAAACCTGAAATGCAATTTCTACCTTCATAATTCCCCATCATTGTGTCTTATTGAGTCTATTTATTTTTTTATTCAATTCTGAGCTTCTCACCCCCATATATATCTGTTATCTTGGGATTGACAGACATTTTCTATCAAGGATAAACAGTAATTCTTCCACACTTGGTGGGCAGCACAAAGTCTCTGCCATATAACCTTTGACAAAAGAAGGTAGTGTAGTGGCTTCATTTCATTCAGTTTTGTCTGTAAGAATTAAAAAGTGAAATTGATGGAAGCTTGGAAAGGAGTCAGTTTTCTTTAGGCATGTATCCCTGGAAGTTTGACCATACTTCAGTGCATGCCCCACCCCCCCTCAACTCACCAGTATATAGACAGTAGCTATTAGATTCAGTAGTTTATAAGTTTTAACTATAGTTTAACTATAAAAATTAGGACATAAATTTAGCATACAAATGTTGCAAGGGAGGAGGATATGGCAGGACTTGGGGTAACAAATAAGGGGATGACTATGTTTGAAATATATTGTATGTATATATGAAATTCTTGAATAATTAAAATTTTAAAAAAGAAATTCTAATAAAATAAATAACAGGCATAATTTAAATTGAGTTATTTAATGGATCCTGTTGATATGTTTATAATGCAGCACTTAAATGTTAGTTTAAGTTTAGGCATGATAGTGCATGCCTTTAATCCCAGCACTTGGGAGGCAGAGGCAGGCAGATGTCCATGGGTTGGGGCCCAGTCTGACCAACATAGTGAGTTCTAGAACAGACAAGGCTATAAGGTAAGTACCTTTCTCAATAACTATTCACCAACTAACTAATTAACTAACTAAATGTTGTCATCTAATTGTTTTCTTTTTTCTTTGTTAAGAAATTTTCTACTCACTCTACATACCACCAACAAATCCCACCTCTTCCCTCCTCCCACTCCCTAGCCCTCCCTCCCAAGCCACCCCACATCCCCACATCCCCCAAATCAAGGTCTCCCATGGGGAGTCAGCAGAGCCAGGCACACTGAGCCTAGGCAGATCCAAGCCCCTCCCCACTGCACCAAGCTCCCAAATGCCTGTCCATGCACCAGGGATGATAGATCCCGATCTGTCTGCCTTGGTGCCCCCCAAACAGTTCAAGCCAAACAACTGTCTTCCGTATCCAGAGAGCTTAGTCCAGTCCCATGGGGGTTCCATAGCTACTAGTCTACAGTTCATGGGCTTCCACTAGTGTGGCCGGTCATCTCTGCATGTCTTCCCATCATGATCTCCATGTCTCCCACCTGTAGAATCACTCCTCTCTCTCATTGATTGGATTCTCGGAGCTCAGCCTGGTACCTGACCATGGATCTCTGTATCTGCCTCTATCAGTCACTGGACAAAGGCTCTATGATGATGGTTATGGCACTCACTAGCAAAAGGAACACTCCTCCACTGTTGGTGGGAATGCAAACTTCTAGAACCACTCTGGAAATCAGTATGGTGGTTTCTCGGAAAACTGAGAATAAGTCTTCCTCAAGCTATACCACTCTTGGGCATATGCCTGAGGGATGCTCAATCTTACCACAAGGACACATGCTCAACTATGTTCATATCAGCATTATTCATAATAGCAAGAACCTGGAAACAACCTAGATGCCCCTCAACTATAGAATGGATAAAGAAAATGTGGCACATATACACAATGGAGTACTACTCAGCAGTAAAAAGCAATTATATCATGAAATGTGCAGGCAAATGGATGGAACTAGAAAAATATCATCTTGAGTGAGGTAACCCAGACTCAGAAGGACAAACATAGTATGTACTCACTCATACTTGTAAATGGATACTAGATGTGAGGGAAGGGATGGCCAGACTGCAACCCTCAACTCCAGAGAGGCTAGCTAACAGGAAAAGACCCTAGGAGGGACACATGGATTGCCCAGTGAAGGAGAAGTGGTTGAGATCTACATGAGTGGACTGGGAGTTGGGGGGTGGCAGAGGGCGAGGACTGGGGGATGAGAACATAGGAAAATGGTAGGGCTGACCTGGAACAGGGACAGATGGGAGGGCAGGGAGAGAGATACTATGATAGATGAGGATATCATGGGAATAGGAAGAGGCAGGGTGCCAGGGAGGCTTTCAGGAATCCACAAGAATGACCCCACCTTGAACTGCTGGCTGTGGTCTAGAAGGTGTTTGGACTGGTCTACTATGTCATCTAAATTTTAACAGACATAAAGCTATTGAGAGATGACTGATCATTTCCATTCTTTATTTATATTTTAGACTTTCAAACTCCATTTTGTATTTTTTTTTCTGCTGCCATCATTTCTATTTTGACTGTTCTCATTTTAAGGGCTGAGGAGTTACCTGTAGTCAGTAACTACTGTATTGCAGTTAACCACAGAAACTTTACCATGTCCTAAATGGAATTTTCAACCTTTCACAATACATTTTATTCATTTATTCCTTGCCTGGGCAGAATCTTGTTCTTTCGGTCACTGAGTGCCAGCACTTAGACTTAGCTGTTTTACTGGTCCTTCGCATTCTGATGGATGCCTCTGAATAGAAAGCCCGCACACTTTGCCCCTGTGCATTGCCCCACATACTCTTTGCCCCTGTGCATTGCTCCTGTACATTGTCCCAACTCTACTGCAGGCCATGGCTAGCTCTTGCTTAGATTTTTCAGTGGTTGGGCTCCCAAGTGTTTTTCATTATCTTCTTTCAATTTAAATCTGTGTCACACTGTGACACTCTCTGGCTTTGAAATTGAACATAATCCTAGCAGGCTATTGCATTGCATGCCAAGGGCTCTCTACACATATTACCAAGTCAGAAGCAAATACCGACCATTTTACTTTTCTCTTTAAAATGTCCCTCTTCTTTCTTATCTAATAATCCCGTCATTACTTACAGTATCATGTTGAATAAAGATCGAGGAAGAGGATGTCCTTGCAGAACACTGGGTCTTAAAGAAAGACCTTCCAGGTTCCCCACAATGACACAATGATTCTTTCATGTACAGATCTTGACTTATTATTCCCATATGTTCATCTTAATATAGAGATTTCTTAGTTCTTTCAGTAACTGAAAAGGATAGGGAGTGTTGACAAAAATATAATGGAAAAATCATACAATGTTGGTTGAACTATGAATGTTTATATTCATTAAAAATAACAACACAGTTCCTGTCTGAGGGCTCAGGGACCTTCATGGATTAGGAAGTGGATAGGTCATTATGAGCCACAGGACAGGAGGACTGGAATAAGACAGTGTTCTGGACATGACTGGATCACCACACACATGAAGTCATAGTAGCAGTGGTCACATGAACAAAATCTGCACAAGACCCAGCCAGTCAACATTCCAGCTTGGAGTGGGAAGGAGTTCACCAGGCCTCATTCTTAACTCTGAGATATGAAGAGCTATTCTCACCTGATGTAGAGTCAGGTTTCTTTAATGGGGTGGCTCCTGCTTGGTGACTGTGCTTCAGTAGAAGGACCCACACTGAATCTCTGGGGATTATATAGGAGCACAAATTAGACTCAAATAGACAGACTAATAAATACAAGAGGAGGACATGAGACTGGATAGAGGAGTATGGGGTAGATCTGAGAAGAGTTAGGGGAGTGAATATAACAAAATATATAGTGTGCATATATGAAATTCTCACAGATATATGTATTAAAAATGAATTAAACTAACATACAATTATATTTTATATGCTATATACAATGACTTCACTGTCATGGAAAGATCAAAGCATTTGGACATCATTCACATCATCCATGATGAGGAAGTACACCCAAGGAACCCCAGAGTTATCATCAAATTATGTGATCATGTTTCTGTAACAACATAGATTAGTCTGGAAGTGATTATTCTGGTTCAACAACAGACTCATTGGGGGTGGGGTGAGGCCACTAGTCTAAATATCTATATGATAGAAAGCAAACAAAAACATGGAATAACTGCTAATGGAGAAATAACTGAAGAAGATTTTACCCATACTTTATTCAATCATGTAAACTTAGTAAATCAGTCAAAATCTCAAAGTTGTTGATAGGGAATATCTATCAACATAGATATGGAATATAGATAGAGAATATCTGAGTCTTTTGTAGTCTTCATGCAATTTCATTTGCAGAGAGAATTGAGAAGAAGAAGGCACAACTGTGTTGTTCTCTTAAACCTTAGATGTTTGACATGGAATAATGAATTGTGGGAATAAGTGTAATATCTGCTATATTTTATAAATTTTGACAGTTTAAAAACAGTGATTCATATTATTTCTCATAAAACTGTTATGCATATAAAGATTTAAACATGCCTAATAAAAATTACATAAAAATAAAAGCTATGTAATAATGTCTGTGTGTCACTCAAGAAAATTTTAGGGTTAAAAATATGGCTCATCAGATAATATGCTTGCCACCAAACCTAGGGTTTGGAGTTTAATCCCTAGGACCCACAAACAGGAAAGAGAAGACCTACTCCTCTGACTTCCACAATGGAACTTTAGCATGCACACACACACACACACACACACACACACACACACACACACACGAAATTATTTTCATTTGAAAGACACACTTCAGTTTGTGCACTATATACTATCTGCAGAGAGAATGCAAAGGGCACTCTGAGAGGCGTCTGGCAAAATAAACTTTAAAGAAAATATCAAGGAATATTTCTTCTTACTTCTTTGTTTAGTTATTCTTAAAATTAAAATAAGTATATTTAAAATTAAAAATTGTTTACTTTCATTTATTGCTTTCAATTGAAGTTTCCTCAGTCCCAGTTCAAAGATTTAAATTACCAGTAAGATTTGTGTTTAATATCTTTATTCTCAATTATAAAGAACACAATGCAAGTATGCTCGATCTCTAATCAACCATTTCTAAACTAGTGGAAACACTGGACAAACATTGTATTTACAAAAATATCTGAATATATTTCAAAGTTTATAATATCAAGGACTTCGAAGATAAAATCAGTTTTTAAGACATTATAGACTTGTGGTGATATATTGTGTACCCTAATAAACTTGCCTGAGGATCAGAGGACAGAGCCAGCCACTAGATTAGACATAGAATTCAGGCAATGCTGGTGCACACCTTTTTTTTTTTTTTCTTGCCAGAATTTGCACACCTTTAATCCTATCACTCAGGAGGCAGAAATCTGTCTGGATCTCTGTAAGTTCAAAGTCACCCTGGGCTACATAAGATTGATCAAGTATAGTAGAGAAACAGAGCCAGGCACTGGTGGCACACACCTTTAATCCCAGCACTTGAGATCTCATGTCTTTGTTTGGGAAGCACGCAGCCTTAAATCCCAGGCAGTAATATGGCAGGGCAGAGAAAGATATGGAAGGCATGAGGAAATAGGAACTCTCTCTCCTCTCTCTCTCTCTTCTTTTCTTTTTTGTTTTTGTTTTTTTTGTTTTTTTCTTTTTTTCTTTTTTTTGGTTTTTTGAGACAGGGTTTCTCTGTGTAGCTTTGCGCCTTTCCTGGAACTCACTTGGTAGCCCAGGCTGGCCTCGAACTCGCAGAGATCCGCCTGGCTCTGCCTCCCGAGTGCTGGGATTAAAGGCGTGCAAGATCTAGTGGCTGGCTGTTCTGCTTCTCTAATCTTTCAGTTTTCACCCTGATATATGGCTCTGTTTTTTTTTTTTAATTAAAAGACCATCTTAGATTTGAATAGCATAAGACTGTTTATCATCTCTATTACTCCTATTCTGAAAAAAGAATAAAGTAATGGTGAAACAACTGTGTTCACTCAAATGCTTTATTTGTGGTATTGTATAGCATTTCATTGGGATTAGTTCAGCCCACCAATGGTCAAATGGTCACAATATTATCAATAAAGATTCTATTATCCTGCATAAGCTGTGTTAATTTCCATAGGGTCCAATAATGCATTAGTCTTTCTTGTTATTAATGACTCTTTCCCTGGTGGCTTTCTGACTGTTTAATAAGTACTTACAATTTAAGAATAATAAGAATGAGATATTAATTATATACAAAAATATAAAATACAACAAAAAACAGATGGGTATAGAGCTCAAATAACAATGGTGATGGTAGTCATACATAGAAAAATAACTGAAACTTTAAGAAAGTTTTTTTTGGGGGGGGGACTTTGGGGCAGTTGGTAAAGTTCTTGCCTAGTATGAACATTCTTCCTAGGATTTTGTTCTCAATAACACATAACCCAGGAATAGCAAAGACCATTGAAAACCCAACAATGGGGAGATGTATTCAAGGATGAGTAAAATTTCATCCTTGTTTACACAGTGAGTTTGAGACTAGTTTTTTTTTTTACATGATGGCCTGTATCAAGACAGTAAACTAAAATAAGAAAATAAAGTGTAATAAATATAATCAGAATACAATGGAGTTTGACACTGAAAGAACAGCATAAGTCAAATCCAGACATGTCATAAAGTAATAGAACATCAGTTATGTGCTTTTTCAACCACAAGAGAAAAGGGGCTTGTGTGGAATTTTGTTCTTCAGACTGCCACTGGCCTGACTAACCAAACACTTCAAGAATGAGTTGGCCCTGTGGTGAGAGGCAGAAATGTTCGGGTCATTCAGTCATTTCCTGGGATGAATGCTTGCTAAAGGGAGCACGTTATCTGTAGAATTAACCTCTGTGGTGTACACTTATTGTACCTTTCTTATTCCTATAATGGTGATCATTTAAAACTTGTCATCTTCACTACTGAGATAATTATTCACAGCAGCAGTTTAAACAGGACCAGTGTGGCCTTAAAAACCAAAACTTGCACCACAATCTACTCTCCTGACTATTTAGTATGTGTATTGTATATGCCTCAATGTGCATGCACCACATGCCTCCAGTGCCCACGGAGGCCAGAAGTAGGCATCAGTCACCTTGGAACTGGAGTAAAGGGAGATTTTAAGCTGCCTGATATGGGTTCTGGTAAATGAACTTGAATCTTCTAGAACAACGGGAAGCATTCTTAACCACTGTGCCACCTTTCCAGACTGCACTTTTTTTTTTGTTTTGTTTTGTTTGTTTGTTTGTTTTTCGAGACAGGGTTTCTCTGTGTAGCTTTGTGCCTTCCCTGGAACTCACTTGGTAGCCCAGGCTGGCCTCGAACTCACAAAGATTTGCCTGCTTCTGCCTCCCGAGTGCTGGGATTAAAGGCATGCACCACCACTGCCCGGTCAGACTGCACTTTTTAATGGTTTAATATTTACATATAAAAAGCCTATTTTGACTCTAGAGAAATGACTCATCAATTAATACCATGCACTACTTCTTCAGAGGACGTGAGTTGGGCTCCCAGGATCCACAGCACACTGCATGCATCCAGCTCCAGAGAGTCTGACACCCTCTAGAGCAGTGGTTTTCAACCTTCCTAATGTGGTGGCCCTTCAATACAGTTCCTCATGTTGTGGTGACCCTCAACTCTAAAATTATTTTTATTGCTACTTACTAACTGTAATGTTGGTACTGCTACGGATTGTAATGTAAACATCTGTGCTTTCTGACAGTCTTAGACAACCCATGGAAAGGGTTATTCAATTCCCCAAGGGGTTGTGACACACAGGTGGGCAGTTGTACTCACATGTATATACCCACACAAAGATACACACACATGTATATGATTACATTTTTTTTAAAATACAAGGCTGGAAACATGGTCTAGCAGTTAAGAGAACTGGTCCTTCTTCCAGAGGAGCAAAGTTCAATACCTGGTACCTGCATGGTGGTTCATAAGTATTTGTAATCCCAGTTCCAAGATGCCCTCTTCTGGTCTCCTTGGGCACCAGTTACCCACATATAGCACATGTTGTATGTGTTGGGGTGTGGTTTTGTAGAGAATTTGAAGGGGGAATGCGGAGTGGATATGATCATATTTCATTGTATACTTGTATAAACTTCTCAAAACCACAATAATTAAATGAAACAAAACAAAATATTTGCATTTAAACATTTTGTAGCACCTTTCCTCCTAATAGCTTTCAACTAGTAAACGCTCATGTTTATCAATAAATAAAAAAAAAAAAGAAAGACAAAGGACATGACTATTCCTAGGTATGGTATGGGAGAAAGCTTATTGTAGATCAAAGGGAGAGCATAGCCAGAGGCAGAGACTTCTGAGAGAGTCTAGAGTAGTCATGATCCAGAGCCTTGTGAGGAGAGGGAGAAGGGACAGTGGAGAGGAGCAAATGATCAAGAAGGGCAACCTGGGCCAAGTAGCTGAGGAAGAGAGTGGCATAGCCCAGATGGCTGAATTATGCAGCAAAGGGAACTGGGGGGAAAAGCAGCCCAGCCCATGGGATAGGGAAGTTTAGGATCGGGGGCAGAATATGCCAGCCATAATTTGTAATAGGTAGGAACTGATGGATGCTGAGAGATCCTGGTGGCCAGGTCCACTTTCATATGTAAATAGGCATCTCAACCATTTGTTCTAGGGTCTGAGATGTAGCAATCAATAGATCACTTTATTAAAATAACTATCTCTTAATAAAATAAAACACTATTTACAAACTTACCATTAAAAAAAAAAACAAACAAAACCTGAAAACAAATGGGCAACTCCTGGTAGTTGGTCCTCCCATTCACTGCTAGGAAGGGCACACCAAAGATCCCAGAAAGCCACAGGATCACCAGGCAAACCACCAAATGTCCAGCATACTGCTTTTGCTCAGCTCTGGTATTTAGCACATCAAATGAAAGGTGTTAAGTTTACTTGACTTGCTACCTTTCTTATAATTGAAGAGTTTATTGGAAAGTAACACCACTGTAGTTGAAGGCACATCTGAAGACTGACACTGTGTATTCTAATAGTCAATCCTCCTGCTCCTTTTTAATTCTCCTGTTTTTATTTCTCTTACAGAGATATTAAAACCACTCAGTCTAGATTGGCATGATTCCCTTTCACCACTTTGAATATTTAATGCTTTTCTGGGTTCCATGGTTTCATAATAAAAATACACAGTATGTTTGTGTTCTTCTATCAGTTGTGCTACTTTTTTATTGTAACCTTGTTAACATGTTGTTGTTCTCTCTTTTTTTAATTTAAATATGGTATAGTAATATTATAGGTCTTTATCAAGTGTGATGTTCTCTCATCTGAGACTTCTGGATGTAAAATTAATGTCTGTCATTAAAAACTCCCAGCCACTAATACCTAAAATAATCCTTCTCTTTCTTTTCATCTTTCTTCTGACATTTTTATTATGTATAAATTATGCTTTTTGTAATTGCCTCATATTTCTTCTATACTATTATGTAGCTGTTTCCTCTAAGATTGAAATATTCTGTTCATTCCTCCTTAAGAAAGGAAGTAAACAACTAACAATAGCTCCAGGAAGTTCCTAAAACTGACCAGATTCCCTAGGCTCTTCCCTCCCAGTAGTGAACAATAGTCACCATCAGATGAGTCAAGCTGAAAGGAAGACTGTCAGACAAGGTCAAGCTGCCTGAATAAAGGCATAGACCAGTGGAGCTGCCTGAAGAGGATAAGACTAACTCAGTCATCAGGAAAGAATACTCTTCAACCTATTGACTGCCTGTAGGTGGTGCAGCATGCTCCAGAATTTCAGCTTTTGTTAACTGTTACCTGGCTGAGGTGGGCTTTGGTAATGAAGCTGTCTTTTGAGTCAATAGTGCTCCTATGAACTTATTGGTTCACAAAGTTAGACTTTGGTGGTTGAAAAACCATCCTGTCTCCATTTTGTTCCTAGGAGCCATTTTGAGTCTGTAGCCAAATTAAGTTTCTGTACTCTCCAAAACTTGAGTTTCTGTTTCTCATACCTGGGTGTATCCCACCATAGTAACCACAGCATGAACTGTAAACCCCTTACTCTCAAACACCTGTTCTCAGAAATGTTCCTTACGCATTGTTCCATGACATGCATGCTTCCCTTAGTTTCCTGGTCTTGCATCTGTAACCATGCTTACATGCAAAATTACCACCCTATATTTTGCACTATAAAAAAAGGCTTGAGAAATTGGCTCTGAGCTGTTTTCAGGAACCCTGCCTTAGAGGGATCCTGCAGTTGATTAAGCTCTGATGTGTACATGAATAAAGACTGATTTAATTTGGACACAATTTAGGTCAGTGGCCTTTCTCTTCACATCTGTGTGATTAACAGTGATATCCTTACTTTGGTCTGTCGTGGGCTCCCTATCTGGGGTAAGTAGAATTGTATGTTATATGTCCCAGGAAAAGTCTATTATACAACAACCTTCACTGTCCTATTCCTTTTCTTTTTCTTTTAGTTAGGAAAGTGTACATTAGAATTTCTTCAAGGAACTGGTTCTTGAACCTTTCCAGCCTGTTGATGATTGCACAGAGGTATTCATCATAAAATGAATGGTATTGTTTATTTTGAAAATTATCTTTAGATTCTGTTTCTGGGTTTACATCACTATTCACTTTTAAAAGATTTATTTGTTTTTATTATTTATAAAATTTTAAATATAATCACATGTTATTTTTACTTTTACTTATGTGCGTATGTGTGTAAGTATGTGCATTGAGTGCAGTACTCACAGAGGGCATCTGACATGCTGAAGCTAGAGTTACATATGTTTGTGAGGCATTCCACCTAGGTGCTGGGAATGGAACTCTGGTCCTTTGCTGGAGAAAGTGGCTCTCTTAACTACTAAGCCAACTTTTCAGCCCTGACCTGTAGACAAATTTCTAAATGTTCTTATTAAATATAGGGAGCCAAATATAGGGGTGAAAGTCTTAGCGATCAGGGAAATATGAATAGCAACTAGCCAACCTTACCTCACCAGCTCTGCAGCTTCCAAATGCAAGCTATTTCCTGTCTTACCTGCACCTTTATTGCCTTGTTGTTCTGCCCTTTCATTGGATATCTTAGTCCAACTACCTCACTTCCTTGTTACTGCCATTTTGTATATACCTCTAGGTCTCTATGGTTGGTATTGAGATTAAAGGCGTGTGGCACCATGCTTGGCTCTGTTCCCTAGTATGGCCTTGAACACAGACGTATACCCTGCCTGCTAAGTGATCAGATTAAGGGCATGTGCTACCACTGCCTGACTTTTGTGTTTACTTAAATGGCTGGCTAATTCTTCTGATCTCCAGGCAAACTTTATTTATTAACATGCAAATAAATATCACCACATTTCAGCACAAATAAAATGTCACCACATTACTCCCCTTTTTTGTCTAATAAAAATAAAAAATATCAAAGTTATAATTAATATAAGAAAAACTATATACAATAAGTACAATAACAATATACAATATATAATAATATATATATATATATATATATATATATATATATATATATATTATTGTATAACAATAAATACATCAAAATTTCTGCAGGGAACCATGACCATGCCTAACAGTGAATTTGAAATCTTCAAAAGGATGATAGGATCCCACAATGATGATTCTACATGGACTATGATGTTGCTGGGGGGCTTCTCTCCAGGTTCCCCAAGCCCCGCAGTCCCACAATTCACTTATAAAATAATCACTCAGACGCTTATATCACTTATAAACTGTATGGCTGTGGCAGGCTTCTTGCTAACTGTTCTTTAATCTTAAATTAACCCATTTTTATAAATCTATACCTTGCCACATGGCTGGTGGCTTACTGGCGTCTTCACATGCTGCTTGTCCTGGCGGTGGCTGCAGTGTCTCTCCCCTCAGCCTTCCGCTTCCCAGAATTCTCCTCTCTCCTTGTCCCACCTACTTCCTGCCTGGCAACCTACTTCCTGCCTAGTCACTGGCCATCAGTGTTTTATTTATATAGAACAATATCCACAGCACTATGATAAAGCGATAAAGCTGATTAATACCAACAAAAGATCTGCTTTGGACTACAAACTGCTCAGGACAATTTCGAGATGGCTAGCTGAGATGTTTCAGCCTCACAGACTACTTGAACAAGGACTTGAGATAAGCCCTGCATTTTTGCATTATGCAGAGACTTGACAACAAATCATACAGCTAACTCTTTCAGGACTTGACAATTAACCAAAAAAAAATTTCTTTTCAGTATCCCCTAAAGATACCTTTACCACCAGAGAGCAAAATGTAATTTTAAGAAAATGATGCCCACATTCCCAAAAGATGGGGTGGGTGGTTTTTGGTCATTTAATGAGTTATGGATATTATCATTGTTTACCATGGTTGGTTACAAGTTGTTAATTGTTAATGGTCAACAACAACAACAACAACAACAACAAAGCTAAACAGAGGAGATTAGATTCAGGGTTCTTGTTTTAAAAAAAAGCAGATATAGATAAGAAGTAGATTTGAAACTACTCTAAAAAATAAGAGATATAGAAATAATAGGATAAAAGGGTTGATTATTGAATCTACTCTAAAAAAGATATAGAAATGACAAAATAAAAGGTAGATTTTTGAATCTTCTCAAAAGAGAAAATATGGATATGGTAAAATAAAAGGTAGATTATGGAATCCACTTTTAAAAATAAACTTTTTAAGTTTTAAATATTTTATATGGGATTGGATTTTTGTAAATTATATACAATTGTGGATTGGACTCACCAAAATAGGATAAATAGTGATTTTTCTGTCTGAATCTGTCAAATGTTAATGGTCTAGACATAGTTAATATAATTTTTGGATGTATATATTGCATATACTTATTGGATATAGTTATAAGCTTCTTTCATTATCTTAGACAAAAAAGGGAAAATATGGTGATATTCTGTTCCCCGATATATTGTGCACCCTAATAAATTCATCTGAGGTCAGAGAACAGAACAGCCACTAGATAGACATTGAAACCAGGCATGGTAGCACACACCTTTAATCCCAGGACTTGAGATCTCAAGTCTTGTTTGGAAAAGACACACGCCTTTAATCCCAGGAAGTGATGGCAGGAATCAGAAAGGTATATAAGGAGTGAGGACCAGGAACTAGGGGCTTTTTAAGCTTTTAGCTTTTAGCAGCAGTTTAGCTGAGATACATTTTGATGAGGACTTTCAGTCTGAGGAAATGAGATCAATTGAGGAATTGGCAAGGTGAGGTTGGATACGGCTTGTTCTGTTTCTCTGAACTTTCAGCATTCACCCCAATACCTGGTTTGTTTTTAATTAATAAGACCTTTTAAGATTCATGTTACACTGACCTCTCTGTTCCCTATCTGTTCTTACATGTTGTCCAGTTTTTCATTAATGTTCTAAGCATGATAATCACAAAATTGTTGGTCTGATGATAGATACCAGGATAAGAATATTTGTGCAATTTGGAATTTTACACTTTTGATAGTTGAGTTTGGTCTTTGGTTTTTATTGACATTTTATCATCTCTTGAAGTTACTCATAAAATTTACTCATAAAAATTTAAAGTGATATTGAACCAGCTAAAATAGGCCTTCCATGTTAGGCTTTAAACTTATCTAACTAGGATTGTCACCAGTCTTTTATGAGAGAATGCATTTGAAAGAAAGACACCTGTAACTTGTACCCTTTCATTTGACTATTATGAGATTGTTCAAACAATGTACCTCAAAGACTTAAAATTTCCCAAGTAATCCCATGCTGGAGGAAGGAAAAGACTGAAAAGGAGCTTAACTGCTAGGAGGAGATTTCTCAGAGTTCTGACAACTAACTGGACCATCTGAGAGAACAGCAGAACTGAGACAATGGTGGATCAGTGATGAGCAGGAGCACACTTTGGCCAGGTCTGTTTTAATGGGGCACAATCCTTTACAGCTTTCTGTTAAAGCATAAGCCTCAACTCAGAACATCTGTAGGAACTTGGGTTCCCTAGTCCTCTTCATGTGTCCTCCTTAGTGTGGTCTTGTTGACTAAATCACTTTTCTCTACTTCGCATGCTTACCTTCCTCTTTTGTTGGAGTTGTTGGGGTTGTTAGAGTCTAGGCCTCTAATCTAAAACTTCTGATAATAGGATTTAGACTTTGTTTATTGGTTGTGGTGATTATGAGGCTAAATTTCTTCTGGTGTCTCTGTTATTATATCCTCCATTGGCTATGGGTTTCCATGGAGATTCCTCATTACACAGTGTTTGAGTGCTTCATTTTTTTCTAGTTGTAATCTCCTGAAGTAGGTGGAAATGTGATGCAAAAGTGCAGGGAAAGAAGAATCATTTTGCATCCCTGTATTCCTGAATAGATTGTAGTGTTCTACTGGGACTGCATTCCTAGTCTGTGATTGTTATATGTGCTTAGGTTTCTCAATCTCATGTAAGAAAATGTCTAGAGGGTGCTCTTACATGCCATGTTGGCTAGGTTCTTGTAAAATTGTTTTCTTGAGGGCAGGTATTTGCTAATGAGCATTGCATGATATGTACACATTCCAACACCATTTTCTCTTCCTCCTGCAGTAATGGGAACACCTCTATTCTTTCCTCTGGAACCTGTTGAGACAGGTAACAGAGGAATTTGAAGGCTTTGCTAAACCTGAGTCCCTGGAATTCTATCTCTCCACCTGCTGTGTTCATTATCTACACTTTAGCATATTTATGGTAACTGTTGTAACTGAATTAATTCAGGGGTTTGACAAAATGTCAAAATGAGTAGCAAAAAGAAAATAATGCTTAGACTGGTTATAGTATTAGGTATATAGGATGAAATATTTTAAATGAGTAACATGCCAGGTCCTGGGCTGGGTAAGGGTGAAAAAAACCAACTGAGCAGAAGCAATCAGGTGCATTTGCTTCTCTCTACCCTTGACTGTGGATATGACATGAACCTCTGTGACTGTCCTGTCATCATGAATT